>NC_068977.1:14040478-14187978 GCF_016808095.1 Vigna angularis
GGTAAGTTAATTAATATCATTTGAATTAGAGTTTATTTATATTGATAATTTTGTACTAATACAACTTTATTATATTTATTGCAGATGACATTTGACATTCCAAATGTCGCAACACTTAAAAATAAGTGTTTATCATCTTTGTTGAAAAATTTAGGGGTTTTAAGACTAAGTTGACCTCGAGATATGTATTTGGAGCCAAAACAAATGAGTCTATGTGAAAAATATAAGACCATTGATAAGGAAACTTGGCATCAATTTGTAGAGAGTCGGACATCAGAGGAATGACAGGTTAGTGTAGTTGATATTATTCAATTCCTCATTAATAAATTTATATCATATGAACTAATTCATTATATGTGACAGACAACAAGAACCAAAGCACAAGGAATAAGTGTCCAAAATAAAACCCCCCACCTATTATCTCATGGTGGGTATAGAAAGCTTGAGGAGAAAATCCTCAAGCAAAAAGCAGAAGGTAGACCCTCATCTAAGGTTGGTAGCTCCCATCCTCCGTCTCTACCTTCTCGGCATGAGAAGTGAAAGTTGGTTTGTTTAAGATTATCGGGGGACTACTCTTTTGAGATTGCACGAGAAATATTTGAAAGAATATTAAGTTATCACTATTCCTAAAATAATAATAGTTTCATTATACATACTACATTGAACTTTTTAAAGAATAATGGTGTTTTTTTGTGTTACAGGACTCCTTGGTTGAGCAGAGCCCCTAATGTCAATTCATTCCAGAGGGTCGCCAGGATATTCTTACCACTACAATTGGACTACCTGAGCACCTTGGCCGAGTGCATGCTGCTGGTACTGGAGAAGGCATTAGAGATTATTTTGGGAGTTCTTTGCGTCAGACTTCATATGCATACAACGAAGAACAAGAACAAAGGCTGACACAAGAGATCTAAAAAAAGCTTAGGGAAAAATTGTACGATGAAGTCACTACATAAGTGACTAACAGAGTTATGCGCCAGTTCCAGCAGCAATTTGAGACTTATGAGATGCGTCCGTAGCCATCTCCAGTACAGGAACCTGTTGTGCCTCTTATAGGTAAATTAATAAACACTTGTGTTCAATAATTTATTATGATGCTAATGTATTTGGGAGAGGCTTTGAGGTCCCAATATACATGCATAACCAAGATGTCAGGGAGCATGCGTTGGGAAGAGAAGAGTTGAATGTTACATTAATTCAGCTATGGATGATGTAAGTTTATGAGCAATTATTTATATAAAAATGATTTATATATCAAGTATACTTATATCAAAGGTAATTTTTTATTTCAGGTATATGTTTGGTGTAAGTAACAACTTGGGCTACAATGATGTCTATGGGTTCATTGATCCCTAAGTCAGTCACAAAACAAATAATTTTGATGACATCACAACATATCTCACCAGCAGTTTTGCAAGGGGGAAGGACATATATTTTATTCCTTATATATCTGGGTAAGTGAAGTTTGTTAACTTCAAAGTTCCATATGTGATTTTAATATATAACAATTAAGTTATTATCAATTTCTGGCACCATTGGCAGTTACTTATTGTTTCTGTACTAGAGAGCTATGATGTGTGGTTCCGCTCATTGCACAAGTCTCCTCCCAAACATCTCAGAAAAGTAGTTGATTGGTAAGAACCTCAATGTTTGGACTTTCTTTGTTATATAAATAAATGCTAAAACCTTTTTTTTATAGTTCTATTGCAGCACGTATGATGTTGGTTGGGAGATCAACTACTAACGGTAAAAAGCTTGCATGGGTTGTTCTCAAGGTTTGACATACGCTAAAGCTATACTTTCTTATAGTTGTTTTGTGTTAATGATTTTCACTAACTATTTACAACTATGATGATATATTGTAGTATAACAAACAGAGTGGGTCATATGAGTACGGATACTACGTAATGTATTGCATGACCCACATTATTCGTGCCCATATCACAACAAGCTGGGAAACGGTAATATTTAGATTTAATGAATTTTGTTTTTCTCCATCATTTGGAATTCATATACACTAATTAATATCATGTGTCTTGTGCTGAGATTCAAGACTCCTACTCCACTTCTTGAGAAGCCACTTACATACCTAAGGAAGACACTTGCAAAGCATTTAATTAGATTATTCAGTAGTTCATAGTTATTAGGATTTAAAATACATTAGCACATGTTGATTTATTGTTATTAGACTTTGTACATTATGCTTTAAACATTATGTGATGTAAATATTGACTATTGTGTTGAATCTGTGTTGTTATTATACTGTTTGATATGCAGGTATGTTTTTGTGATAGTGGATATCACAAAAACATAAATTCTATTAAAAAATATTGCATGAGAATAGGCCTCAGTTGTAGCCAAAACCAAGGTAGAAAGCCCTTCTATGGCCTCGGTTCAGCCACAACCGATGCCATAGGGTGCACGAGAATTTAAAAAAGGTTTAATCCTTTTCGACATCCCTATTTATGTACGAATGTCTTAGATGGGTCCTCGTTTTCTAAAGTGTATCAAAATGGTCCTTAATTTTCAACATTGATATCAATTGAGTCCTTTCCGTTAAGTTGGCTAGACGGCGTTAAAAAAATTGATGAGTGGATGCTGAGATGACGAACGAACGCTCGTCCACAAGCGAACGAACGCTCGTCCACCAGCGAACGAACGCTCGTCCACCAGCGAACGAACGCTCGTCGACCCCCGAACGAACGTTCGTCCAGTGTGGAACGAACGGTCGTCCAGCAGTAAGAGGTCGACGAGCGTTCGTTCGCTGGTCGACGAGCGTTCGTTCGCTGGTGGACGAGCGTTCATTCGCTGGTGGACGAGCGTTCGTTCGTCATCTCAGCATCCACTCATCAATTTTTTTAACGCCGTCCAGCCAACTTAACGGAAAGGACTCAATTGATATCAATTTTGAAAATTAAGGACCATTTTGATACACTTTAGAAAACGAGGACCCATCTGAGACATTCGTACATAAATAGGGATGTCGAAAAGGATTAAACCTTTAAAAAAAAAGGGCTTTGGCAACTGTTCAGCCTAGAAACGCTGCCATAAGTCCACATTATTACCTTGGTTGAACCGAGGTAATAACCCCTCCCCCCCCCCCCCCCCCCCCCTTTTTTTTTCTTCCTTACTACTTTAGTTGTTGAGGAATCAAGGCAGTACCCTTTGAGATATTACCTCAGTAGGAACCGATGCCAAAAGTTCCCCACCTTTTTGTAATAGAGGAAGAAGGCGGGACAAATATAGAGGAAGAGGAAGAGGTAGAGGTAGAACTTTTGACAAATCTACAATTGAGTGTTATCGGTGTCACAAGCTAGGACATTTTCAATACGAATGTCCCATATATGCCAACTATGCAGAACACACAGAGTTGGATTAAGGAAATGAGATGTTACTTATGTCATATGTGGAAATGCAAGGAGTCAAACAAGATGAAATGTGGTTTCTGGATTCTGGATGTAGCAATCACATGAGTGGAAACAAGAAATGGTTCATTGAACTTGATCAATCATTCAGACATACTGTTAAACTAGGAAATGACTTCAAATTGAATGTCATAGGAAAAGGCAATGTTCGAATGAAATTAGAAGGACGAATTGTGACCATCACAGAGGTATTTTACATTCCTGATCTCAAAACAAATTTGCTTAGCATTGGTCAGCTTCAAGAATGAAATTTGTCTATACTAATTAAGAATGGATGTTGTAGCATTTATCATGATACTGAAGGTCTGATTATACGAACTATGATATCTGCAAAACGTATGTTTGTGCTTATGCCAATATCGCTATTGTTGATACTAATATATCAAAGGCAACATGTTTAAATGTAACTTCTGAAAATATTACAAGCTTGTGGCATCAGAGGTTTGGTCACCTGAACATGAAAGGACTACGAACTCTTGCATATAGGAAGATGGTTCAAGGCCTGCCAATATTGAAGAATCAATCCAAGTTGTGCACCATATGCATGACTGGCAAACAACAACGACTTTCCTTTCACAAAAAAGAACTTAGAGAGCTTTCATACCTCTACAACTCATTCATTCAGATATATGTGGTCCAATTACTCCTGAATCTCATAGTCATAAAAGGTATATCCTTCCTTACCTTTATAGATGATTATAGTCGAAAAATGTGGTCTTATTTCTTACATGCCAAGTGTGAAGCCTTTGATACATTCAAAAGGTTTAAATCATTGATTGAAAAAGCAACAGGATACAACATAACCTGTTTGCGTCCTGATAGAGGAGGAGAGTTCAACTCATCAGAATTCAATGACTATTGTAGCAATAATGGAATCACAAGACAACTCACTGCACCCTACTCACCACAACAGAATGAAGTGGCAGAAAGAAGAAACCGAACCTTGATGAACATGGTGAGATGCATGCTCACAGCACGAGATGTTCTAAAGAAATATTGGCACGAAACTGCAAACCTGGGCGCTCATATTTTGAATAGATGCCCAACCTCAGTCCTACCCAATATGACACCTAAAGAAGCTTGGAAAGAGAGAAAATCTTCAGTCACACATCTCAAGGTGTTTGGATGCATAGGATATGTTCACGTTCCTCATGTTACAAGGAAGAAGATGGATGAGAAAAGAATCAATTGTGTATATATGGGAGTTAGTGAAGAGTCCAAAGCTTTCCGAATGTATGATCCTGAAACAAAGAGGATTATTATTAGCCGAGATGTAGGTTTTGCTGAAATGGAAAAATGGGATTGGACAAAGTCAGAAGGAGCTAATTCTCTTGAAATAAAGTGTGAAGAAGAGGAAGAAAATCAGGGAAATAAAGATTCAGCAGTGACGAATCAAGAAGATAATGAGAATGTAGAAGAAAGTACAGAAGATGAAAGAACCAAACTCCCAGAAAGGAAAAGACAACCACCAATATGGATGAAGGACTATGAATCTGGAGTTGGACTGTCAGAAGAAGAAGACAAAGAAGGAATGGCACAGGAAGTGGAACAACTCACTCAACAGATGCAACAACTTGCCATGTTCACATCATATGATTCAATTGATCCCACCACCTTTGAGGAAGCAGCCAAAAGTCGGATATGGAATGAGATTGTAGCGATAAAAAAAATGGAATGTGGGAACTAACAACCTTACCGACAAGAGTAAAGAAAATTGGTGTGAAGTGGGTATTTAAGACCAAGATAAACGAAAAAGCAGAAGTATAAAAATATAAGGCTCGTCTTGTAGCAAAAGGATATGCTCAAGAAGCTGGAATTGATTCCACTGAAGTATTTGCACCTGTGGCAAGATGGGATACCATTCGATTGACTTTATCCATTGCAGCCAGTCGAGGTTGGACAGTTTATCAACTAGATGTCAAAAGTGCATTCCTACACGGAGAGTTGGCAGAAGATGTGTATGTGGAACAATCGAAGGGATATGTGGTAATCGGTGAAGAAGATAAGGTGTATAAACTGAAGAAAGCTCTCTATGGGCTGAGATAGGCAACTAAAGCATGGTTCAGTAAGATAGAATCATACTTCCTCAAGGAAGGTTTTGAAAGAAGCACGAATGATCACACGTTATTTACAAAGAAAGAAGAAGCAATAGATGTTCTTATTGTGAACCTGTATGTAGATGATCTTATCTATACAGGAAATAGCGAAAAATATTCCAAGAATTCAGAAACTCAATGATAAAGGAATTTGAGATGACCGATTTGGGCAGGATGAGATATTTTCTTGGTGTGGAAGTCACGCATTCTTCAAATGGCATTTTTATCTGCTAGAGAAAATATGCTAACCAAATACTTGAAAGATTTGGTTTTCAAAACTATTCAGCTGTGAAAAATCCAATCGTTCCAGGGTGTAAGCTCACAAAGGATGCTACACGACTAGTGCAGTTTAAGGGAGGAATGTCAGCCACCACTAGTATAGTCAAGGGAAATGGCATCGGTTATTTTCGCTTATAGGCACTGGTTCTGCAACCGAGGCATATATAGGCGAGGTAAAAAGGGATAAGCTTTTTGCCTCGGTTCTGAACCAAGTCAAAAAGGGGTAGGTTTTCGCCTCGGTTCCTTCTGAACCGAGGTAGTATCTTAGACTCTACTGCCTCGGTTGGGACCTTAACCGAGGCACTAGAGTATTTTTTATTTTATTTTTTTAATGTTCGGTTTCGCCAGATTTTCCGCCTCTCGTGAGACTGATCGGTTGTGACCTGCGTCCACCTTTTCTGCCTCTTGCGAGACTGATCGGATGTGACCTGCATCCACGGTCTAAGTTGCTTTTTCGCTTGCACTGTAGAGAAGCTTGATAACAAGTGCCCACCAATCTTCAACACTCCATTCTCACATCGGACCACTACCTAACAACCATGCCACCTTTACCGGACCACCACAGGCCACCACGCAAAGTCTTCTTCTCCAACTGGCGCAACCATCAACAATCCTCACGGGCCAGAACAAGACGAACAGATCCTCAAAAAGAAGTTCCCCATACTCAAAACCCTAAGTTTCTCAATCTGAACTTTAACCCCAATATCACAACAATACCGGGCCAACAAGAACAACAACACCAATGGCGGATGAAGAACAGTCCTAACCACGACAGTGGTGCACCTGGCAGTGGCGACGACAGTAGTGGTGCAACCTAGAGAGCAATGCAGGCAGCCTAAAGAGAAATGGAGGTGGATGCTTCGTTCACGAAATGCAAGCAACGAGATGGAAGTACCGACGAAGGCAACAACGACGACACCAATGACGCGACAACAACGGAGGTGGCAGCAATGAACGCCGGTGGCGACGACCCACGACAATGGAGCGACAAAGGTACCAGGTCACAAGAACCGCGTGATATGAGCGAGTCCTCGCGTGGGAGGAGCGAAAGAGGCGGTACGACAGCGGCCATGGAGGCGGGGCAAGAACGACGAGGGAGGCACGACGAATACGGAGGGGAAGGCGCGAGCAGTGGGCAGTGCTGGAGAATAGTGTTTGCTTAGAGGAAGAAGAAAGATCGCGTGAAGAAAACTGTTCACGAAAGTGGAGGTGTAGTGCCAGAAATGCTCTACTACCTCGGTCGTTCAGTCAACCGATGCGTAATAGTTTCAGTGAATGGCATTTTTAAAAATAATTTAAACCTATATACCTCGGTTAGGCGCTCAACCGAAGTCGTTCGGTCAACTACTGCCTTGGTTCTGCAAACAAGCGAGGTCGTTCGGTCTGTTCAGTCTGTACGTTAGTGGCAGAGAGGTCATTTGGTCTCTTCAGTCTGTACATTACAGTGGTAGCAGAGGGATTTGCAGGGATGACAGGACTAAATGCCTCGGTTAGGCGCCCAACCAAGGCCGTTCGGTCAACTACTACCTCGATTTTGCAAACAAGCGAGGTCATTCGGTCTGTTCAGTTTGTACGTTAGTAGTAGAGAGGTCGTTCGGTCTCTTCAGTCTGTACATTACAGTGGCAACAGAGGGGTTTGTAGGGATGACAGGACTAAAGGCCTCGGTTAGGCGCTCAACCGAGGTCGTTCCGTCAACTACTACCTCGGTTCTGCAAACAAGCGAGGTCGTTCAGTCTGTACAGTCTGTACACTCTGTACAGGACTAAATGCCTCGGTTAGGTGCTCAACTGAAACCGTTCGGTCAACTACTTCTTCGGTTCTGCAAATAAGCGAGGTCGTTCGGTCCACCCAGAAAGGGTTATATGCCTCGGTCACTCAAACAATCGAGGCATTATTGTCTTTAGGCATCGGTTCATCAATAACCGAGGCATATAAGATGGTTAAAATTGCGATATTGTCACAGCGTTTTGATACGCTTCGGTTTTTCTGAAACTGAAGCGTCATGTGCGAGTTAAAATACGTTTTTTTTTACTAATGCACGTTTTAACTCAATCTTTTAGTTATTTGTTAATAAATCTTATCCCCTAGAAATAGGATGCTTAGTTTTCTGTTCCATAAAATTAGTCACGTTTAGTATTGTTCAACCACGTTCAGTTATGCTCTGCTTATGTGGTATTTTTATTTTTTATATTAGCTACTGTATTGGCTATATAAAGTCATTTACTTCATTGAATAAAGTAAGCTTTAAAGCTAGAATTGTGCTTTGATAATATTCCATTTTAAACAGGTTATCATGCAGTTACAATTCATTCAAATACAATTTCCAAACCTTGTTAGTTCGGCGTAGTTCGCCTAACGAGCAAGATCAAATAATCTAGTGAGAAGGCCTAAGCTGGCTAGTGACTTTAGCTCGCCCAACGACCTATGCATTTCAAAAACACATTAAATAAGTGCATAACAGATTTAGAAATTAATCTTTTGGTGGAGCAAGGAACTAATCGTAAGAGAGAAACGATAGATGCATATTTTAGAGACTCAAGTCACTCATTTTTACCATTATTTTCATCGTTTATCCCTTCGTGCTCAGAATGTTTAGGAGTAACTAACTTCCTTTACTCATTAGGCTTGGACGTAATGTATATTTACTTTTCGTGATTTTTACTATTTAATATATTTGTTTTTCCATTACTCTTTGTGTTTTATTCTTGTTCATAATTGCATGATTATTGATTGCTTATTTATTGGTATCTAATTATTAATTATTGAGAAATAATTTAGAACCTCAATTGTGATAAGAACAACTAATAGATTTTTCCTCTAAACGTAAAGTTTTATCAACTAGTCAATTTAAATATATGAATTTAGTACAAACTTTTGGTAAAATAATCTCAGGGATTAGAATTTTTATTAGTAAGGTTTAGACTTGTCTCTAAGGAATCAGGACTTGTTAGATTGTATTATAATTGTTAGGATTAAAATTGAAAATATAGTTTTTAGTGCTTTTACATTGAATTGGAAAAAAAATTCTAGTTCTCGTGAAGTTTCTACTACATAGTTAATTTCATCGATTTAATTATTTTTTAGAATTTTATATTTATCTTATTAAAAATTCAATTTTTTCTTTATTTTAAATTTTTTAGCCTTAATTAATAAATAATCGTAATCTTTCTAAACAAACACGAGTGTCTTCAGAAAATTTATATACGGACATTTTATTTATTACTCACGTGATTCAATATACTTGTAATATCTTAACACACAAAATAAAATATTTTTTTAACTTCTAAATCAATATATAAAGTAATATTTCAAAAATTATTGACTGACTTTCGTATTATATGGTATTCTGTGGATGTGTGGTTGAGATGCATTAGGACACGCAAAACTACAAGCCATTGAAGAAAACAAAAAGTTCACGTTGTTACATACGGATACCTAAAATAGTGTGTTTAAGAGAATCAAACCCAAAAAAGTCCAAATCCCCATGTCAGTATGAACTCGGTTACGTAAAAAGTAGAATAAATTATCATAACTTATCTCTTATTCAGGTTTCTGTAGATTCTTTGACTTGTATGTCTTGGAAAAATCACAATTTATAGGCATATGCGAGTCACCTTGGATTTCCTTTTACTTCTAGAGTGTCCTACGCCTAAGTTTATCTTGGGCTATGTTACTTTTTAAATTAGGTATAACATATTTGTTTTTCAAATTTTGTTTATTAAATTTAAAGTTTTTTCATAAGTTTAGATATTTTTAAGTAACATTTATTAATTTTTCTATTGGATAGTTATTTATATTTTTCAATTAATTTCTTGTCATTAATCTTTTAATAAAATAATGAAATCATACCTTGATACGTAACACTAACGAAATGTCACGAGTATAAAAAATTTTCAAAATATTTTCATAAAACATTTATTTCAGATAATCAAAATTTTATTCGATAATAGTACAGAAGCAAAATCATAACTATAAACGTTGTCTGTATAAAACGTAAATCTCGGAATGTCACTTTTACATCAAAGTATCAAGTCTGAAAACTTTTAAACAATAAAAAGTAAATAATCAACTCCAAATTTAAAAGGTCCAACTCTCATCAGCTATTTCGAATCGGTCTTATCTGCAACACCATTTACTCTTGTACAAGTACAATCATTGTAGGTGAAAACCACAACCACAAACATGCAAGGGTGAGAAACCAGAAATGTCATAACATATAACACAATATATTCATATCAAAAACAAGATAAGATAAATCATAGAATCATATTTCATCACAGCCTTAATATCATAGCTAAACCATTCATAAACCAATATTGTTTTCTTGTATTGTGTGTCATCGTCCTGTTTATTTCTTTGTCTTCATGTAATACAAAATATTATATTTATAATTCATAGGTTGATATAATAATTAATGTAAATTAATAAATAATTTTTATTGTATTCATTATAAATATATTGGATATATAAATGTATTGGATAATAAAATTATTATGTTTTTCAATAACTTCTGCTTTCAACATATTTTTAATACAAACAATAAAAATTGTATTTTGCTTTACATTAATTACAATATCATTCTATATATATTTTTTTGATATAAATAAGTAAGATAACAAAACAAAATAAAATATACAACACTTTCACCATCGCTCAAAGCTTGAGTCAAGTCGTCTTGTATTTCAACACGTGTAGGTCAAGCTGGAGGTAAAGCAAGTCGTCCCGAGTTGAAGGTGGAGAAGGGTCAGCCTAAAATAAAGGTCAAAATAAGTCGACTCAAACCAAAGGTTGAGACAGGCTTATCGAAGGTTCAAACAGACCAATCTTAGTCAGAGGTCAAAATGAGACAAGTTGAGTCAAAAGTCGAGTCGAGTCGGCTTGGGCCACATGACGATACAAGTTGACCTTGACTAAAGGTTGAGACAGGATAGCCTGAGTCGGAGGTTGAGATTGCCTAGCTCATGTTAGAGCTCGAGATGGGTCGACCTTAGCCAAAGATCGAGATAGTTCACCCCAAGAGGAAAGTCGATATGGGTTGGCTCGGATTGAAGGTCAAGACGGGCTGAACGGACCCAAGGTCAATGTTGTTAGGGGGAGCACTGTGATAGCAAAACCCAATCCCTGTGATAGTGGGTTTTGATGATGACTACACATTGATAATAAAAACACATGAATATGTACTGTGGTATATGTTATTTTTTATGTGTTTATGATTATTGTGAAATATGCACATATTGTGTTTGTCACATGTGTTGAACATATAATATGTTGATTGTTGCATACTATGTTAGTAAAGTGATCATATGTGTGTATGCATACTATATGTTTTGGTGATAAGGAAATCATGTGCACAAAAGCATATCTAAATGACTAATTGATTATAGAGGTGTGATAATCAATTTAGGTCATCAGACAACTTGATTTTTTAAACTGAGGCTAAACAACTTGCTTTGAATCGATTACAATAATTGGTGAATCAATTAAAACACGTGTGTTTGCATATATCTTTTTCAAATGTGCTATGTTGTGAATTAGAAAGAAAAAGTTTTCAAAAATGTGCTAAGTGTTGAAGCTTAATCTATTACATGGATTATGTATTCAATTAAGTCTGTTATTGATTTGAAAATTTTTTCATGCTTGTCATAACTATTTCAACGGTCATATTTTTAAATGTTTTGACTAAGCATTAAATGGAAATCGATTGCATTAATTGCGTATTCAGCTAAGGAGCTTAATTTGTTATAAATCCATTACAAGTATTTAATGTAACCAATTAGATTAAAAGAGGAATCGATTAAATTGCGTCTGAATTGACTAAAATTATATATAGATGCATTGATTGGATTTCTGTAAGACAATTGAGATTAACATTTTCATATCTGATTTAGATTGTGCTAAAAAGTTTTACAGAGGTGATCAAACACTCCAAGAAACAAGAAATTGAAGTGGTGGACTATTCTTGAAGATTTCTTGAGAGACAAGCTTGACTGATTTGAAGAATCTAATCTTTCTGCACAACTTAGGTTCTTGCTGTGTGATCAGGAGAAGTTTTGCAATCAGTGTGTTGATGTTCCCTATACGTGTTGCCAGGAAGAAGAACGAGGAGTTCTTGTACTTTGAGAGGGTTCTCAAAGGGGTGACTGCAGGAGAGGATTGTTCTTGCTGTAGGGTTTTTGTATTTGGCTATATTAGATTAGTGAGTTAGAGAGGTGATTTACATTTTGGCAGTGTGATCGTTGTAAAACCCTTGTTGTAAAAACTCAGATCTCTATAGTGCAAATTGGCTTTCAATCTTAGGTTGATTGAAAGGACACTGGATGTAGGCATTGAGGCCGAACCAGTATAAAACTCAGAGTTTGATTTTTCTTCTTCCTTTCGCTCTACATTAATCGATTACATATTATCATCATTCGAATACGCATACTGTTATATTGCATACACATTGTTTGTTGTTCAAGAAAGGTTTAAAGATTCATCTTATTTGCTAAAAAGATTTGAAAAGCGAGTATTTTTATAAAACACCAATTCACCCCCCCTACCCCCTCTTGATGTTGAGAAACACAGCTCATCATTTCTAAGAGTGAAGACAAGCCAGTCATGCTAAGATCGAGATAAGTCAACCTAGGCCAAAGGTCAAGACGAACCAGCCTGAGCCGAAGGTCGAGACTAGTCGCTGAAGCAAATGTCGAGATGGATTAACTCGAATAGAAGGTCAAGACTAGTCGATTGAGCAAAGGGCGATACGAGTCAGGTCTAATGTCAATCGACCTTGGCTTCCCTGGTTGAAGGTCGTGATATGCTAGCATGGGCTAATGGTTGAGATGGGTCAACTAGGGAAGGTAAAGACAGACTGTCTCGATGAAGCTTGACACTGGTTGGCCCAAGGTAATGGTTAAGAGGTGATATGTAATATCATGTCTAGATAGAAATAAGCCTAAGACTAAGCAAGGCAATTAAGCAATGGAATTAAAAAGATTAAAAATGGAAGAGAAAAAGGATAGGAAACTTAGGAACTTGAAGACACGCCACTTGAAATGATCCAATATAAGTGTGAAGGATGGATTGCCACTTGCTCTTCACAAGATAAGACCCAAAAGATGACTAAGAGACATAATTCTACCTCAAAGAAGAAAAGAAATTCAATGCAAATCACTCTTATTTCATTCAATGAAAGGTGTTTGTACAAAGGAGACCTTAGGTTGCTTATATAGAACTAGGAAATGAAGTAGATGGAGAAAACTAAAGGATGTGGGACTTGGAGGCCTTCAAGTCTGGACAGCAGCTCCCAAGGTTGTTTTAAGTCCCACATCTCTTAATTCTTCAACTTCTTAAGGGTATTTAAGCTACCTAACTAGTTTAAAGATCGAAACTAAAACTATACATGAGCTAACTTGCAATACAAGCAACTATAAGGAGAAGAGACTTATTTATTCTTCTTTCTTTTAAGTCCAAGCTATGTGAAGTCCCATATTGCTTGCACCTTAAAGAAAAGATGAGTATATAAGCTTCTTTACAACTAATCTAAGAGAAAGAAACTAGAAACTAATATAGGCAAAATAAAAGCCTAAGAAAACCTATCCTATTTCTTTTTATGCTTCTTGTCACTCTAAAAGCTCTTCATTCTTGTCCCATCTATGATCATATCAAGAGAGTCCATCATGGAATGAAAGTTGAGACGAGCCAACTTGGATGAAAGGTCATGATATTCGGTACGGGGGAAGGGTCAAGACATGTTGGCCTAGGCCGAAGGTAAAGACAGAACGTCCTAGATCAGCTTAGGTTGAAGGTCGAGGTAGACCGGCCTAAGTGAAAGGTTGAAACAGATCGTCCCAAATGAAAGGTTACGACGAGGTCAACATGGACGGAAGGTCAACCGACTTGATCTGAAGGTCGAGAGAAGTCGATTGGATTAAAGATCAAGATGTGAAGGCTTGAGTTGTTGGTCAAAATGCATCGTCTAGGTCAAAGGTCCGAGTCGTTTTGAACCAAAATTTGAGAAGGGTTATCTAGGGCCGCAGGCTATGATAGTTCGTCTTGGGCTAAAGATTGTGAGGGTTGACCTAAGGAAAACGTCGAGATAAACTATTCGTGGCCTAATGTCAATATGTGTCAACTTGGGACGAAAGCTGCAACGGTAGGTCCAAGAAGAAGGTTGAAACAAGCTGATCCACAATAAAGGTTGAGATCAAGATGACCCGACGAGCGGACTTGGGTCAAAGATCGATTTGAACTAAAGATTTTGTTTTCATATTAATTGTTACTATATGTCAAATAATATATTTAATAAAATTTAATATTTTCTTCAAAGGTCTATGAGCTGACCTGATCCATAGGATTTTTCTGAGTATTTTAATCCTATAGCCTTTTTCAATGGAAATTTTTTTAGACCTAGGTGATTTTTTTTCCTATCTCATATTGAATACATATATTTGTTTATTATTTGATGAGGAAAATGTTCATGCCTCTTATATTGAATCTATTGGCTAATAATTACATTACTAACGTATCTGATGGAGACACAAAAGTGGCATAAATGTTCATAATAATTATTTAAAAGTTAATCAGTGATACTGATGTTAGTTTTTGATTATAATGAACACTACACATTTTCGTATAATTCCATTCAACATTTTTTAAAAGGTTAAGAAATAAGGTTGGATAAAAACCTCTTTTACAATCAATCTAGTAACGGTGAGAGGAATTCAACTACATTGATTATAAAAGCAACAATTGACAATTGCAATTATAAAGAGTCCAAAATATAATTACTACATGAAGCCACCAATGCACTTAATGATAAGTCTGAAAGAAATTTTTAGGATGCACTTGATCGATATAACCATATTTGTATATTGATGGGATTGGATAATGTGGATATTTTATTCATTTAGCTTTATGTTTTTACATTAGACAAAAGCCTAAACACTGTGTGAATGGAAGTATACTCGAGATAAGGAAATTGTTCTATAATGTGTTAACATGCATGTCTTTAGGCCTAGATTTTAAAACGAAAGTTACTCAACAACAATTAGAACACCAATTGCAAGGGCTTGAGAAATTGTTAATTGTAGATGTCGATGATAAGTGTGTACCAGTATAATAGATCAGATAAAGTAGATTGTATGTGTAGATAAGTAAGAGTAAACGATTATTAGTAGAACTCGATTTTTTTATTATTAAAAAGGTTTGAGCTATAAAATGAAAGCTAAGTAACAAAGATTCATTTGATAAAAATTTCCTTTTCTCTAAACATAGTTCTCTTCTCGTTCTCTCGCTTTTTCCAATATTTTTTACAAAGTTGCTCATTTGTTTGAAGATCTAAGAACATCTTAGGAATCTTCGTGTAAAAGACTATCATTCACACTAATTAAAGACTGAATTAGAGTAAGAGAATCTTTTACCTAATTTCAGACTCATTTGTGTTAATGAGAAAATTTTTTGTAAGACTGAATTGTCTAAACGCTATCATATGTTTTGAGTTTTAACAAATAGAATTAAACGAAATGAACATATGACAATGTTATCACTAAAATGTCAGAATAGCTAGAATATAGGTAATGAATGAAAATACTCTGAAACCAAGTAACTTAGGCCAAGTCGTAGAAAAAAACCTAGGCATAAATTGAATGCACCACTAAACAATTCCCAAGTTAAAGTGTCAAAGAGATTCTTGCTAAACGTAAATTTTATACTGTACCAAACAGTAATCAACCAACTCTCAATATAATTAAGAAGGTAAATGTATCCAGAATATGTTTTTGGAAAGTACTTTGAAAGTCTTAATTAACATTCCAAAAACTTGTGATAGAAGGCATCATGCCAAACACACTTGCTGAATAGAGTAGAAACTTAAAGCGTTTACATATGTTAGAAATATCATTAGGTAAATGATCTACTTCATCCAACGATGAAGCCTTCAATCAATTTCTTAGTATCCGAATGTGAAGCTCAAATGATAAAATCCTACTTGAACGGTAGAAAACGTAAAAGTCACTTTGTTGTTCTGAACAAACATTAAATGTAATTAAATGGTCAACGTTTAAAAATAACAAAAGTGATAAGAGATAACACATATATGTTGCATGCATATCTACTCTACTTTGTGCATATTGCCTATTACACGCATCCACATACTTCATCCTATACAAATCAGAAGTGAACATTAGAAACAAAGAAGACATTCACGAAATATTATTTTCATTAGGAGTCGTGCCAAATAAATAGTATTACCTACTTTTGTCAAAGTACTGAAAAAGCAAGCCTATCTTGACAAGATGACTTTAACCAATGGCTGCTTCATACAACAAGACTAAGAAGACTCAAGACTCAAGATCAAAGCTCTATCTAACAGATATGTTTTTGAGAAGCCATTAAATAGAAGATGAGTTGAAGAATGAATCAAGAGAATAACATACAAAACGAAAGAGCATAATAGAACATTGTCAAGAGAAAAGCCCATAAAAGCATATGAACTTTAAAAGAGAATATTTGTCAATTCAATTTTAACTGGTTGGATAAAAACAACTAGGCTTCAACCACAATTTCATCAAATCTTTTATTATTATTATTATTATTATTATTATTATTAATATAATAATAAGGTATTTCTAATATTATTTTAATTTATTTAGTATTTTGTTACTTTATAATTATATTTGTTCAATAAGATTTCCTTAACCTCATAGTTATGTTTAATAATTATCATTATATAATGGAGCGTTTCTAACCCATCCTACTAAATATTTTATTGTTATTTAATTTATATATATATATATATATTAATGTTTATTATTTTTCTTTGGTGTTTAATACATATTAATTTTTACATATATATAATTTCTTAATTCTATAATACATATAATAATATTATTGAAAATTTTAATATAAGAAAATAATCTCAGGTTCCATCTACACACTAGATTAAGGTGAATTCTAACTGTATAGCTTAGGCTTATCTTGCTTTGATTACATAGGTTAGTATCATTAGAGGATATCAAGGCAAATATGTTAGTAGTTTTTCATTTTTTTAAGGATGCATACCTCTCTTTGTGTTGATTTTATGAGGTTATTTATGCTTGGAACATGCGGGAGAGTTTTAAAAATCTTTTATTAGAGATGAATTCTACTTTGTTTTCTCAAGATTTTGTAGATAATAATTGGTACCTTTGGCTTTTAGAGGAAGATGACATGTATGTTTGATTTTCATTCGGCATATGTATTTCAAGGTTTCTCATTTTTCTTTATGAGGGTAATTATTGTATTCATAAGTTAACTTTTTTTTACTTTTACACATTAAGATCTGTCAGTCTGAGCTAAAGGTCGAGACAGATCAATCGATTAAAAGGTCAAGATGAGACAGGCAAAAGGTCAAGCCAAGTTGGCGAAGGTCTAAGTTAAGCTGATTCAGATTGGACTGAAGGTTGAGCTAAGTCAATTGGGATTGATGGTCGAGTCCTGTTGGTTCAAGTTGAAGATCGAGTCTTGTTGGTTCAGGCTGAAGGTCGAGTAGAGTTGGTCCAAGCCAAAAGTTGAGTCGAGTTAGTCTAAACCAAAGTTCGTTTTGAGTTGGATCATACTGAAGGTTGTGCCAAGTGCCAAAAGTCATGTTGAATCGAATTGGGTGAAAGGTCGTTCCAAGTCGAGTCAGATAAAGGTCTAGCTGAACTGGGCTCATGTCGAAAGTCGAGTTGTGTTAGCCCAGACCAAAAGTCAAGCCATGTGGGCTTAAGCTATAAAGATTGAATCAAGTCAACCTAGACCAAAGGTTGATCTAAAGGTCAAGTTAAGTTGGATTCTTGTCGAAGTTCGAGTCGAGTTAGATTCAGATCGAAGATCGAGTCGAGTAGACTCAAATTGAAGGTCAAGTTAAAACAACTAAGATTGACGGATAGAAATAAATTATTGACATGTTTTTAAAATAAAAATATGTCCTAAATGAAAAAATATATATTACTTTATCTAAACAAAGAAATTAAAATTAAAATATTTCAATTAACCTGTCCAAACAAATTATTTCATAAATGAAAAGAATTTAATTTTAAATAATTAAAATAATATATATTTCAATTTCTTGAGATTTTGAAATTCTAGTCAAAACACAAAGTTAAAATCTAGATATCTAGAACAAAGAATTCAAATATAACAAAAAATTTAGTATAAAGCTTAACCAATAACCTCGTGATAAATCAACATTTATATTAAAAAGAATTAAATCTGTTTTTTTTTTCTCTTAACTCACTTCCTTTTGACAAAAAAAACTTCAGTATTTGTTCGGAAAGGTTATCATTCAGATTAATTTTACAACAATACCGTTACAACACTTTAATAATAATAAGCATGTTAAAGTGAGATAGAATCCGTGAACCAACTTAATTGATCATAAGGTTGGACTGAGTTAAAAAAATAAATTTTGTACTGAGTTAACCCACACAACCCACCCATATTTTAGAAACACCTAACTTGAAATTAAATAGTAGGTAACTTGAATAGAAATTAATTTAATTTCCCTCTTCAGCTTTTTTCAATCACAAAAATAAAATATAAAAAAAAAAAAAAACCCTAACTTCCTTCTGATTCGTACACGCCACAAGAGCTTCATGTCCACCGTGTTCGTTGGCTAGTCTGCGGCATAGCTCCTCCTCCGCGTCGGTGCTCGTTCGCTGGTCGTCGGTGTCAGTGCTTGGGAAAATTGGCAGCTCAGAGGGCTCTAGAGTTACATCCTCGAAATGTTGGGATATGCATTATGCATTTTAGACTGATACTGTTTTTATGTACAATCATCTCCAACTTTGGCCATTCAAGTGAAATGTGGTACACTCTAATTTATTACCAATGTGGTTCTATTAGTGACCGCGATAGAATACATGTTCATACTCTAAATTTATTAGTTAGTTTTTACCAAAAAGCCTCTTTTTCTCTATCTTTATTGGGATTTAAATTTACTTTAATAGTTCTAGTTTGTTGTAGTTTACCTAACAAACATTTGAATTATATAGTAGTGGTTAAGATTTGAACTCAGATACTATTATAGTATGATTGTCCTATCTTGAATTGCAAAATCAAGTCCAGTATACTAAACAGATTAAATATGAAAAAGTATAAGAGGTAGAAAATGTGTTTTTCTGAAATATATTATATGTTTGGAAGTTGTGATAACTTTCTCCTATCTTGAGTAAATTGTGTATTACAAAGGAGATAAAAATTTGCGTCATGCGAATGATTGATATTTTTACCCATTCCTCTCGAACTATCAAAGTGAGCCTCATATATGAAAATTTCACACACATGGAAGTATTAAAATAACTCTTCTGTGATTATGATATTAAAGTGGAGCTAAAAATAAATAAAAGCATTATTCTATATTTTTTTCATAAATTATTAGGAAATAACTTGCAAATATGAACATTTAAAAATAATAAAAAAATTATTTTCTATTTTTTAACCGGGTTATTAAGTCAATCACTTAACTCACCAACCTGTGATAGATTGAGTTAAGTTGTAAATTTCTTGACTTACCATAAAATGAACCGAGTTAGATTCATTTATTTTTAACTCAACTCGTGATGAGCTAATTGTTGGGAATCCAAGTGTGAGTCTAAGTCCCACATTTGATAGAAATGAGAAAGTAGATCACATTATAAAGGTGAAAGACCCATTAACCCATTGCCTTAAGGTTTTGGATAAAATATCAGAGTGTGTGTATTGTGAGATTTTTCTATCAGTGGTATCAGAGCCAATGGTTTGTCTTGGTTACCGGCTCAGACGAGTATAATGATCCCTATACCGAAAGTCTTCCTTGCAAAGGGTATTCAGGTAAGCGAGTTTCGTTAAGATGAACAGCCCTTGGAAAGGGTTACTCGTGGTTGTTGTTGGTTGGGAGTGCTTTCGCTGAAGGGAGAGTGTACCTATGTGGGAGGGACTCACACTTGAGGGAGAGATTGTCGGGAATCCAAGTGTGAGTCTAAGTCCCACATTGGATAGAAATGAGAAAATAGAGCACCTTATAAAGGTGAAAGACCCATTAACCCATTGCCTTAAGGTTTTGGGTAAAGAGTGGTGTCGATCCCTTATATAGTTGGCTCCAATGTTATTGTGAAACCCACATTGGAACCTCCTCCCCGATAGACCCAACACTAATATGTGTTAGTCAAGATGACTTACTTTGACGCCCCTAATATATACACATATGAAACATTTATTATGTGTAATATATATATAAGATAAATCTTTCACAATATTAATTGAAATAGAAGATATACACACAATCAGTGTTGTCCAATCTTTAATGGGGCATTGACATCATTAAGACTGCATTGAAGCTCAACAACTAGATTCTTCAAACTAAGGAACTCAGAATAAATGCTTCAAGTGTTGCTCCTAGTTTTACCTCTCAATGGTTAGGAAGCTTCAAGAGATGAGTGGCAAGCAATACATTTTGTCCAAGTAGTGTTGGTATCACCAAGGCTTGTTTGGATAGAATTTGCATCACAACTTTGGGAAAATCTTTTCCTCCAATACACACAATAAGGTTAATGTCTTGTTATGGAGAATGCAAACATTGTCCAAGGACCAACAACCCATGTGTCTCACCAGAAACCCAATCGACGACTGTTGGCGCTACGATCCCAACTGGGTGGCGAACTGGCATAAGCTAGCATAGTGTGTGTGGCATTGGGTTCGGCAAAGGTGCCATGGGCAAGAAGGGCGGACAGATCTACGTGGTAATGTACTTATGCTTGCGTTGGTGTTACAACCCGGATTATACTAGCAAGTATACTAGGTTATTGTAGTAAACAAGTGTCGTATCCATAGGGATTTGACAGAAATAATAACTTTTTAACTAGTTTGATAAGTAATAAACCGGTTATGTGTAAGAAATGTTAGTATGGAAATTAAGAGTATTGTAAAATTAAGAGTATTGTAAAATAAACTTTAGAATTTGTTTTAAGTTATAAAAAGAGTAATTTTTGCGGATTGAATCGTGTTGAAGTGTGACTTCACGAATTTCTCCTCTCTTGTATCAGATCTACCTCCAAATACGAAGCCTCAAATGATCAAGTTTTGGAAGTACTCTTTATGTTAACTCTAGGTTCATTCCTCACACTCAGAACCTAGTATGTTGCTTATTATCTAGTGTGAAACCTACCAGTGACTGCGTACGACTCACCTACATTACGATTAAGACTTTATTCCAACTACACATCCCAAATCTAATCCTAGCATCCAGAAGCCCATAGGAAAATTTATTAGACAACAACTTAAGACTAGTTTTCACTCAATCTTAAGCCGGTTAAGATGATTGATCAATTCATCCAACAACAAGCATAAATTAATTAACAAACTTTAAACCAAAACATTCATAAATGGAATCCTTTATCGAATACAAGAAAGTTTAAATTTGTTACATTGTGCTCCAGCACAAGGGAGATTTAGCTTCTCATGAATGATGGAAGAAGTACAAACAAAGAGGAAGAAAACATCTTATAATCCTCTAAAGATATGTCTTTAAATTACAGAGAATATATGTGAGAAGACTTACTAGACTCCCTCTCTAAAATCACTCTAAGAAATCTTAGATCGAAGTCTTTCTCTCTTTATTTTTCCACTTCTAGAATCTATCCAAGATATAGACTTTCGCAGCATGGCTCAAGTGGTGATCCATGACTATGTGGCTTAAGCAATGAACTTTTGGCCTGAAGTTGATTAAAGTTATTTAATGGTGAAGGACTCTTTCATGGCTTGAGCTTTAGGTTAGGGCTTGAGGAAACCTTCTTGCATGGGTTTTCTTCATGGCTCAAGCCCTCGGGTGGTGCTATAGCCATCACGAGACATATGCTTTCAAAAGTGTTAACTTTCTTCTTCTTTTCTTTAAATTATAGATTTAACTCTTTAAATTAATGTGATCCTACAAAAGAAGTGAAATTGGAGTAGTTATCATAGATTTTATACACAATCAAAGCAAGATAAATGTTAATTTAACATTGAAGCACTTATCAACTTGTTGGACCACGACCTACCAAACCCCATGCCCGACATGCCATCATCTAAGCCAAACCTCTTGGATCATGTTCGTCGTTGATATGACCATTAACCTGAAGCAGGGTCATCTCCAATAATTGCATCACGTCACGAGCCATGACCGCATCACGCTTCAATATGTCCCCACTCCACACCCTCGGGGAACATGAACATACGCGCTAGTCCAACACATGTGCGTTGGAGGGGAAGATCGGACAACGATGAAATCCCCATGTTTGGCTCGTAGAAGATCTAGATCGACCACGACTCACTCTCTTTTACTACATGGACGACTTGATCTAAAATCGTGAGCAACCATGAATGCTAATGCACTAGGGTTAGGCACGTCACCATCTTTTCCAAATCAAAATCAATTCTCTATCAACGACCATATCAGAATGCGCTAGGGTTCTTTGTCAACCACCGAAAAAATGCAAGCCCCTTGTGCCACCATTAGACGCCAAAAAGATGCCAAGACAGGCAAAAGAAAGGGCAAAAATGGAAGCTTCTTGCACCATCGTCAGGCGCCAGCAAAATGCCACGAAAAAGAGAAGGGTCATTTTAAACTAAAAGTAGAAAACCATTGTAGGAAATAATTAGAACTCACTTTGTATTATAGTTAAAATTAGAATTCGTATAGAATTTTTTTTATTTGTTACAAAAATGTCATTGTGTCCACTTTCTATACCAATTATAATTCTAACCGGTATAGAAATTTTTCTTCTTTATTACAAATTTGTCACTGGGCTCACTTTCTATACTTGTTATAGTTATAATGAGTATAAAAAGTGTTTTTATTTATAGTTATGCTATCATGCTACGTTTTATACCTACTGGATTATAACCAATATAAAAAGTCGATATAAAGAGTATTTTTTGTACTAGTGTCACCTAAATGTTTCACACCTTCCTCTTGCCTTTAATCCTCCATTCCTAATAACCTTCTCACCTTAGTGCACACTCAACACAAATACAAATAATTTAAAGAAACATTATTATATAACATCATTGGATATAAACACCATCGACATTTTTAAATTCGAAAAAAAACAATACACATATAAAAAATCAGAATAAAATTTGGATAGCAATGAACAAAATGAGTTGAAAACATGATATCTAATAATGAGCATTGAATAGAAAATGACACGAAATTAGGCGATAAATAGCGAAAAAAAAAGTCATAACATAAAAAAAGGAAATAAAAAGAAAAAAACTAAAGTGTGAACATATAAGATGTAATAATTTTTACATTTAAAACGCACAAAATATTATATATTTTCAAGAGTACCCAAAAATAGTAAACATGAAAACAAAACAAAAATTAGAAAAAAGAAAATAATATAGAAATGTAACTAATGAACTACAACCTAAAAAAACATAGAGCAAGTAGCCAAACCATGAATCATAAACATTGAACTGAAAAAATAACTTAAAATTCACCAAATGAGGAATAAAAAAAATCAATAGTAAAAACGAAGCAAAAAAACACAATGTATAATATCGAAAATAAAAAAATAAAAAAATAAAAAATACAATCAAGAACAAATTCAATGTTGAAAGAAATAGGAATCGAAATCGAAAAACATCAAAATGAAAAAAATTGTCAAACAGTAAGATCGAGACCTTCATGCAAAGAGTGACAGATTGAGATTTCAAATGAAGACAAAAATTGAATTTCAAACGTACTACATAATGACAACGAGAGAATAGGGTGAGACGAAGAGATAGAAAAGATTTGGGTGGAGGAAAAGCGGTTAGAGCAAGAGTAAAATGAGAATGAAAAGGTAGAGTTTGATTTTTATTTTATTTTTGAATAATGGGTTGCGTGTAGGAATTTAGAATAAAGAAAGAAGATGTTTTTGGAGGTAAAGAAAAGAGAGTATTTGAAATTGGACACTTGTCAGTCAGAAAAATGGTCATGTGTTGCATTTTATGTTAACAATATTGTTTTACTTAAAAGGTTAATTTTGTTTGAATTTTGAAATGTGTTGTTGAGATCTTGTCATTTGTCTTGATGTTGTTATTTGTGTTTTATGTTTTGTATTTTTTTATTAACATCCAAGTTATTCCATCCCATTTAATTTAGTTGAATGTTATATTATCATATTCTTAAGTATATTCATATATTTGTAAGATCAAAATATTTCAAAACATATTTTAAATAAATAAATAATATTATTAAATACTAAATATTTGTCCACTTATGCCTTTCACATTTAACATGTGTTCAAAATGTGGTAAGCATGCACTCTTCCTATCCCATGGATGACATATGGTGTTTATTGCACTTGAATAAGCCGAATTGAAATCCTAGCAAAACTCTTCTAACCTTATTAACTATCCAATCCAAGTCTACCATTATACACTACAAGGTTCAAATACAATCCCGTATATCCTAACATCGCCCAAATATCCTAATTACTTGGCCCACATACACTACAAAAATTTGAAATTTTATCGAAGGTTTTTTTTTGCATTACCGGCGGTTTTAATCCCCGATAACGGTTCGAAAAATCCTTGGAAAAAGCTCCGTCGGCAAATATTTTTTGGCAATTTTCTTTATAACCGCCGCTATTTGCGGGGGTTTACAAAAACCGCCGCTATTTACGGGAGTTTCTTATAAAAACTGCCGACATTTTTTAGAGTTCTCCAAAATCGCCGGTATTTGCGAGGGTTCTTCAAAACCGCAGGAAATCACTGAGTTTACGTAGTTGGGGTTTCTAAAACCGTCAATAATGAAAATGATTTAATTTTCTTTTAATTTAAATGATTTGATTATTATAAAATATGTTTAATAATAAATCAGAAAGGAAAAATGTGGAATCAAAATTAAATATTATTATAATAACAAGTTCAATCCTAAAAATTAACAAGAAAAATGTTCTGAATAACATTCTTTTCATTCACTTACATGCAAGTTTAAGTAATAGTAATAAAATTACACGGTGTATAAACAAAAACACAAAAACAGTAGCGGGTAAACTACTTTCTCTATAGTTATGTGGTATGAATGGAGATATCTGCCAACCAGATACTTAGTTCTGGGTCTAGCTCACCTGAAAATAATAATTAATTAAAAAGGACTAGACATATATATATATATATATATATATATATTGTCGAAAAGATTGGAAAAGGAAAGATGAGCTAAAGAACTTGAGATTCTAAAATAAGTTTTGAGGAAGGAAAAAGGATATTTTGTGATTTGCATATGAAATTATAGTATACGTTCGTAACTTTAGTATATAATTTACTTAAATATAAATATTATAATTCTAATCATTTAAAACTTTAGATAAATCAGTAATGAAATAAAATAATAGCTTGAAACATTTGAACTTTAAAAGTAACAGTAGTATTTTACTTTGTAAATATTTTCAGTACTAGTTCTTTTATGTTTAGGTCTCGTGACAACTGTACTGTTATAATCTGTTAGTCTGTTATAGCTTATTAAACTCCTATAGAGTTAGACATATATATATATATATATATATATATATATATATATATATATATATACAACTTGTCTCTCATCTATTGTAAGTTGGCTAATTCATTGTACCTGAGAATACGAAAACTCTTCTCTTATTTCTCTCCGAACATAACAAAATAAATGCCCAAAAAACCAATGCTATTTTGTTTAACTAATACATTTGGAAAGATTTTCTACTTTGAAATCTCAACTACGTTTGCAAAGGCATTAGATAACATAGACAATAAAAAAAGAAGAAAAGTATTATAGGAGAGACAAAATAAAATGGAAAACGTTTATTTTCTCGTACCCAATCTATAGCCGCCTGTAATGTGACATGATCACCCCATTTACCACTCTAGGTACATCCACACAAAAAGCTATCAGTAAACACATAATCTAATGAAGTCACATAAAAAAAAATAACATAGCAAGATGAGAAATAAGAACATACTTTCTCATCTTCTTCCAATAATCACAATAACCCATGGGAAAAAGCTGAGCAAGTTTGTCTTCCCAAGAGCAGTTGCTCTGTAAACTGGGATTTCTCCCAAATTGTTCCTCATCTATATCAATTGCAGATACTGCTCCAACCCAACTGAATGTTTTTCCTTTACCTTGAGAGGAAATGGCTCTATGCTATCTGCTGTTAATAAATTAAATATTAACATCACAAACAGATAATGAAGGCGCATCATATCAATACAAAAACCTAAAAATTTAATTAAAAAATGACACATACTATACATTTTTATCTTATAAGGCCTTTTAGCAGTAGTAGTTCCAGTTCCAATGGAATTTAAATCACCATCAGTAAGCTCTGCTTCATAATTATCATCAGAGCTAACATCTTCCAATATTAATGCTTAGCTATTAATATCAATAGTAAATCACAATATATCAATAGTAAATATTAATGCTTAGTTAGAAAATAGAATAAAAGAAGCATAAATAAATTAAAGAAAAAAATGGCATAAATAATAGGATTAGATACCAACTTCCGGTTACGCTTCCCTTTCTCATGGCATTAAACTCCTCAACTTTATGCTCTTATACTTGTCTCTTAACAACTCCTTCCAACAATGTTTCTGCCATACTTCCACCAATTACAATGAAGTTTTTAGATCCATATTAGTTTTAACCCCTGTCACCCAATTAACTAATGAAATCAATAGTATTACCTTTAGTCCCACAGAGAAATCTGATTGATTTTTGCCGTCATTATTCATAGATATCACAGGTACAAGTGTTGATAAAACAATAGTCAAATCCTGCAACCAACGATTCAAAGAGAAATGAGATAATGTTGCACTTGCATACATACATCATTGAAATGGTGATTCGTAAAGCATCAAGAAGATAAAATAAGAAATATGTCAGATGTTTTAGGTTAAATGTGATTTTTCACTGAAGCAATTTTACAAACACCTTACGGCTTAAAATATCATTTCAATTTTACCAAAATACCCCAAAATGTCAAAATCCATTTCGGTCTCACAATGCACCCAACTCAACACCCAACAAAATCACGTTTATGAATCTAAAAAATGGATCAAACACAAGAACAAAAGAAAAAGCACCTGAGAAGGGATGGCATACCATAGAACGACGAAAGAAGTGTCCAAGGCAACCACTTTTTCCTCACTTATGCAACAAGATTTATGGATGGAAAAGAGAAGTGGAGAACACTAATATTAGGTTCTAAATGATATTTTTTCACCTTTTTTGCGTTTTCGGAAGATGCAAAATGCCAAATGAACCAGCGATGAAGACGAAACTAGGGTTGGGTGCGTTTTCAGAAGATGCAAAATGCAAAATGAACTAGCGATGAAGGCAAAATTAGGGTTGGGAACGAGAGTTATAGTGGAGAAGATGCAAAGGCGCGACGAAGGAGAAAATGTTGTTGGGGAATGACAGCCATAGTGGAAAAGATGGAAAACGAGACATGATAGGAATGGTGGAGAAGATGGAGAAAATAGGGTTTCGAAAAGAAAAGCAAAGTGAAAATGATGACACAAATTAAAAATGAATAAAAAATTATTTACAAATTTAAGGCGTTTCACTAAGCAAGCGCCAACAATTTATTTAAAAAAAATAACTTCACTGCAACTATTCATAATAACAGCTGAAATTTTTTAAATAAAAAAAAGTTAAAACATAGTCGCGGTTTATTATTGAAAGCGTCAAAATTTTTCGGAGAATTTTTCAGCCATCGACAAAAAACCTCTCCTATAATATATAATTTTTGTAGTGATACAAGCCTAAATATCCTAAACTACTTGGCCCATTTATTGTTGATAAAAGAAGAAAATGGGCAATTTAAGTAAAGTTTTAATGATGATGACTTATGGAAATTTTTTTGTTGAAGTTATAATGGATGCTTGGATTCAAGAGTCACATTAAATACTATTAATTGTATTAGTTGAAGCCATGTGATCTGTATATCATAATTAAGTTAGTACATAGAGAGTCACAAAGAACAACATTGGCTCACTTGAGAAAAACAATATTTTCAAAATATACTATGATGATGATAATCAATTATTACAAAACAAAACATTCTTTCTGAGAAACCTTAGGGGAATAATCAATTGTTGCTTACAATGATCAATTTTTAATGATAATTGTTACTTAACTTTTCATATTCTTAACTTAATTTCGCTAGTAGTTTTTAGGCTTAATACCTGTTTTTGTCCCTCTTTTTAAGGGAAATGTTCACTTTCGTCCCACCTTTTTCAAAAAGTTCAATGTGGTCCCACATTGTGAAAAAAGTGTCCAAGTTAATCCTTTTTGGTCACGGCGTTAAATATTTAACGATCTTGCTGCCAGCTAGGACTGATGTGTGCAACGTGGCTTTTTACCTGCGTAACGTGGCAGTTGATGTGGCAGTGACAGTGATTAAAAAATTCTGAGTTAGGGTTTGAAGAGCAAGTGATGAGAACGGAGAGTGTAATTTTGCCGTCGAAGCCCCTGGTTGAAGAAGCATCAATGGAGAATCCTCCCACGGCCTTTTTTTGCTGGCTCTGTTTTTCCTTTTTAAACACTGAAAACAGGTATATTGTTGTTAGGTGTAAGAATTACAAGAACTTGACAATTAAATGTAGAATAGAGTAGTGTGGAGCTTCCTTTTTCTCTCTCAAAAAGGATAAACGCACAATTTGCTCTGCAGATTTCATCACCCAATTTGTATTTCCAGTTCTTCCAAAATGTTGAAGGAATAGATCAGTGGTTAGGTTTCCTTTTAATAGTATTTAGAAATAAAGTAAGAATTAGGGTTTCCTTTTAATGTTAATTAAAATTAATTAGGGGTTGTTATATAAAGTAAGAATTTTTATTTCCTGTTAACGTTAATTAAAAATAATTTGGGGTTGTTAATTTCTGTTGTAAGTGATAAATTTTAATTATTTCTCTAATTCTAAGTGAGAAATTTAATTAAACCAATTGAATCCTAATTACTCTAGTTAAACCCCAAATGCTGATTCATCTCAATACCCTAATCTGAAGAATTTTTTCCCCAATTTTGTTTGCCTTCCTCTTCTTCGCGGAAACCCCAACTTAAGGCGGCTTGGGAGTCTTGGAGCTCGCGCAAAAGGATTTCTAGGGGAGCAACTTTATTCTTCCCCATATATGTTTTCGAGTTCTCTTTGTTCTCCCTCTTTTCTCTGTTCGAGCTTGACGTTGCAGGAGATCCTCATCCTCTCTGTTCTGGTTCACCCAAATTTGATTTGCAGGCACTCCAAAATGTTTATCCCCAAATCGCGATTTCGAAATACCCAAATCAAACCCTAACACTCAGAATTTTAATCTCACTGCCCACTGCCACGTTCTCAATTAATGGAAAACTGTCACTGCCACGTTACGCAAGTAAAAAGCCACGTTGCACACATCAGTCCTAGCTGGCAGCAGGATCGTTAAATATTTAACGCCGTGACCAAAAAGGATTAACTTGGACACTTTTTTCACAACGTGGGACCACTTTGAACTTTTTGAAAAAGGTAGGACGAAAGTGAATATTTCCCTTAAAAAGAGGGACAAAAACAGGTATTAAGCCTAGTTTTTATAAATGGAAGTGGGAGCTCTCTTTACAAAATACAAAAGTTAGACAAGTTTTAGAATTGAAAAACTCTCCATGAAAAGCTTTGAAAATCTAGTGTGGATAGAGCATGTATATTTTACTAAGTGTGATTATAGGTGATAAAGTGTTGTTGTTTTAGCTAAGTAAAACTAATCATTTTTTGTGTTACTATATACATTATTTCCACTAGTTTCGCCCATGTTAATAGCAGATTGCGTCTACTCATATTAGTGAAGGCCTACATGTTGGTCCCTTAACCTGGAGTCTTCCATTGTCAATGTTAGATCAAATAATTTTTACTCAAAATGAAGTTAATGCAAAAATTGTACAAAGTAGATAACTAGACTAAAGTTGACATAAATTTATGTTAATATATGGTTATTGGAACAAAACAATTTTAGTCCATATCTTAAGTTATTTTAATATAGACTTGTGCTTTGAATGATGTATCTAGGTAGACATAAGATGAAGATGTTATTAGAGAGTAATAAACTGAAAGAATGATTTTTGGTTAGGTACAACGTAAGTTAAGGTCTATGTATACTTTGATGAATATTTCATTTATCACACAAAATAAAAACTATAAGATGTTGTATTGTTTAATACACAAAGCATTAGCGTTTTGCATAATCTATTGATCTTCATAATTCAACGTCTTTCATATTTATCTATTTATTACGATAAACATTTAATTAAAACTTTTAAAACTCCTGAATTTTTTTTTTCTGTAAAGAATGTTATTTTGAAAGTTGTGAAAAATATAATACTGGAACATGTTGCATGTGAAACCATATTTACAAAATCAATGTATTCTTGAATTGAAAAGAAAATCATGGCAAAAATAGGAATTCAAGAAAATAATTTGTAACATTGTATCTTCATCTTATTGAAATAATTTGAGTTAAAATTCAGCTTTCCGTAAAAAAAAAAAGATCACGAGAGTAATATATAAAGAAAACTAAAAAAAGGTATTATTTTTTTAAAAAAATGTCATAATATTCTATATAAATTTGTTTATAACTCACATATTTCAAATTAAGCAAACCAAACCAATTCTAAAAAACAAAATTCTGATAAATCTGTAGGCATGGAATGTTGTTAGTGATGGGACAGTCAAAGTTGAACAACCAGGTTTTGCAATAAGTTGTCCCTAATTAAAAATTGCCTAGTCATTGTTTTCCTCAAAAAAGGTATGCCTATGTGTCTTTCTCACATGCTCCCCAACATGTCTTCCTTTGATTTGGTTTCCCTTCTATTTGTTAACGTAACGAATAAAATAGGATATTCATGCATGCTATCCGTGAACTTTTTCGTAAAATTATCAAAGAAAATGTTACCAATAAAATATGAACACTTGAAAAGTTAACTATTTGGTGTTTGATGAAAAGAAGAAGACTGTGGAACTTATCATTGAGTTCATCACTCAAAATGGTTGCACATGGGTTCAGCAATCATATTCCTTAAACACCTTATTATTATATTTAAATAAAATAAAATGTCACATAAGTTAGAATCGGATAATAATATAATAATCCACTTGAATTTCATTTACCTTATCATACCATTCCAATTATAGGCCACCGTCAATAACCATATTCTATTATTTCTAGGGTTGAAGTAATGCTTTATATAGTGGAATATATAAATCACGTATGTAGTTCACATTCCAAGATAAGAAAAGGAGCTTCAGATGAAAATAATATTGTTAACTAATACAGCAAATTATTTTGTAACTGACTGCACTGGATAAAAACAAGAAAAGGTGAAATAAAATTTCATGAAATGGAATTTGATATTACAAAGGAATTGCTCTCAAATATAAAATCAAATTAGCTTCATTGCACAATGATGACAAGTTTTTAAACAGATGACATTAACTATTTGAGTAAATATTTTCATTATGATTGGGTTCAAAGTTGTCAGTTTACAATATATAATTAAAATTTATAACTGACACCTATAAATATCCACAATAAAGGAAACAAGTTAAAGGTGTGTCATAAAATAACTTAATGGAAAAATAGAAAGAATTAGATATTCATATAGTTTTTGTAATCATCATTATTTGAGTTAAGTATGTTAATAAAATCCAATATCATCATAGAAAACCTTAAAAACTTCGTTACAGTGAAATAATTAAATTTATCAACTCTCTAAAAATATTAAATACGATTTTAATCTTTAATCCTTCACATAAAATTAGAATTCCATTTCATCTCAATTTTGATACAATTTGATTTTTAAAAATTAAAAATGAATAAATATAATTTTCTAATTTATGTTAAATTATATCAAATCATTGCTTATCACCTTCTAATTTAAATGTCAGTCTCATGATTTAATATAAAAGAAATTTAACATGATTTAATATAAAAGAAATTTAACATTATTGAATTAAGACGATTATATTTATTTATTTTTGCGTTAAATATATTTGAAGCAAAACTAAAATTTGTCTCTATCGAAACTTTGGTACATTTTATTTTTCAAACTTTAAAGGTAAATAAATAAAATTCTTTTAATTCTATTATGTTAATTTTTTTACATATTAAACACGTTTCTCAATCAACATTGAAGATAAATTGTGTCAAACCGTGTAAATAACTCAAATATTATTATAAAACGCATTTAACACGTTAAAAAAATTAATGTAATTGAGTTAAAAATATTATATTCATTCATTTTTAAAACTTTAATACTAAAATGTATCAAAATTTTGGATTGACGAATTTCAATTTTGCATCAAAATTCAAGTACTAAAAACAAATTTAACGCTTTGATTTTATAATTTAATATCAAAATTTATTTGAAACATAGATAAATTTTAATTTTATGCCAAAATTTATAAACTAGAAAGATATTTAATAAAAAAAATGACTTCCACTGAAACAAAAGATGGGGTAATTTTCTTTTCACAACATGAAATCATTGGAGCAGGAGGGCAAAGCATGTTGCCTAAGCATGCAGCCAAATGAAGAATGAGTAGATATTGATGATAGCTCCCACATAATTACTAATGATAAATCTAAGTAGTTTATTCCAAAAGATCTTAGCTTCGATGCACTTCTAATGGGACCTTAAAAATCATCAAAAGGGAAACAAAATTCCTTCCACCTGCAATGATAATTAGAATTGTGCTAATATGCAACTCATAAGACTTTTTTTTTCCTTCATTCATTCATTGGATGATGAAGAAATTAGTTGAGAAAAGTAGTTATTAAATTATATAGCGACTCTAAGCATATATGATATTAGATTTTGGACACTCTCTAATATGATTAGTTCCTTGTTCATGTTCAATCTCCTGATTTGATAGAAAGGTCACATGCAACAACTTTGGACTATCCGAAGGGTTATTCGAGTACAAGCATACAATATAGACAATACACTAAACTAAACAGAACTTTGGCCAAAATCAAAACACAGAACAACTAATATAATTGGGGAATAATCATGAAATGGGGTATCTATGAGAACATGCTCATCATGGGGCATTTAGATTTCTAATTATATCACCCACTAATTATATAATTCTCTTCAATTAACCCCTCATCCTCCTCTCATCATTTGAAACTCATTTCTAACAGAGTTTTATGGTTGTTCCAAGTAAATGATGGATTTTCATGACTATCAAAAAAGGAAAAAAAAAGATGGATTGTGTTGCCCTTAATTAATTTCCACCCTTTCATTACTATCTAACATATGATTGATTAGATTGGTTTGATCAATAAGAAAGACACTATAATTAACTTTGAATCCACCATAGAAGAGCTTTAACATGTATATGGATAAAGCTCCGAAAGAAAAGAAAAATTTAAAGAGGGCACGTGTTGGCATGCTTGGGACTAGTTATTAAGAAAAGGGCATAGATGTAAAATGAAATACAGTTATGGGGACAATGAGGGTTTTGGAGAGACATACCTTCCTTATATAAACGATGTTCTAACTTGTTGATTTCCCCACACCAACAGCAAAACAAAAACTGAAGAAACTTCAAGAGTCACTAAAAACTAACCAACCTTGCATGCCAAGTTCAAACTTCATTCATCTCTATTTTTGTTAGTTTTCCTTCATTCTTCATTAGTTTCACTTTCATTGACGTGAAAACTATAGCATGAGTTCCTCCAAAACCAAAAAGAAGCAAACCACAACAACACAAGAACATCAACAACATGATACGGTTTGGGGAGGGAGGTACCTTGGTGTGAGGAGGAGGCCGTGGGGAAGGTATGCGGCGGAAATTCGGGACCCTTCCACCAAGGAAAGACATTGGTTGGGTACATTTGACACCGCAGAAGAGGCTGCTCTGGCTTACGACAGAGCGGCCCGCTCCATGCGTGGCCCACGTGCCCGAACCAATTTCGTCTACCCGGATACTCCACCGGGTTCTTCCGTCACCACCATCCTCTCCCCTGATGAACATACCCAAACCCAAATCCAAATCCATCAGGTGCAAGAAGACCTCTCGTCTTTACTCAACCCGAACCTCTTTTCACAACCTGACCCAAACCCGCAATTTTCCTTGGGCGGGTACTCGGATGTAACGACCACTCCCACATTTTCTACCACCGAAGTTGTTTCGTCCGGTGGCTATAGCTATAGTCATGGTTACACCGAAGGAGGAAGCAACGTGGAGGATTCACATTCACATTCTCATTCTCATTCTCATTTTAATCTCTTTGATGATGGTGAAACGCAGCTTCCACCGTTGCCACCGGATATCACAAGCTCCATTGCCTATGAAACGGGGCATGGGTTTTACGGAGACGGTGTCGGGTTTTCTGACCCGAGTTTTAGTTTGACTGATACCGGATCGAGTTACCCGTTTTCTGGGTTCGAATCCGGTGATTACGTGGTGCACAGTCCACTTTTCAGTGCAATGCCACCGGTGTCCGATAACGTGGCAATGGGTCACGAGGGTTTTGATTTGGGAAGCTCTTCTTATTTCTTCCGAAATTAGAAAGAGAGTATTGAATGAAGGAATGTGCATAGCGAATTTGGAATTCGCATGTTGCAATTTCGTGTTCTGTGTGTGTTTTTTTATGTGAGAGTGACTTTGTTTGCAGTTAGTCAGTTATGGATAAAAGTACACATTACGGTGTATGTTATGTGTTGTGAGGAAAGGGACATGCTTTGATGTGTACTTGGGCTTTGGGGGAGTAGAGGCTTGTAATGGGCCCTCTCTTACTGGGCTTTTTGTCTGTTATGGTTATTTGATTTTCGTAACAATTTGGTCTATAATTTGGATTATTTGCAATCTTCACTCACTTCTTGCTTAAGAAACTAGTTTTTTTTTAATAAACATTATCTGTTAGAAAATCTGACTGACACTTTTAGTAGGAATTTTCTTTTCAACAACTTCTTTTTTTCCATCCACAATATATTACATATAAAATATAAATCTATAAACTAGAAGTGTCTCTTTTAATATCTTTTATACTTTTAGTAAATAAATTCCAAAAATAAAAAAAACTGTACATTATCTATGTACATCTAATATTGTCCAAGGTCGAACCAAAAGATAAGTTCGAAATAGAATAAAAAAAAACAGATAAGACTCATTGAAATTATTTTATTTTTAAAACTTTAAATTAATTTAATTTTTTATTATTAAAATAACGTAAATTTAATTATTTTAATCAAATTTTATTAAATTTATTTAATGTTTTAAATTCATTAACATTAAAGAAAAATATATTAAAAAATATAAATGACTCAAATATTATCATCAAACGATTTTAAAGTGTTATTAACAAATTTTAACTAAAATAATTGAATTAAAAAATTTTTAAAGTTGAAAAATAAATTAGATTAAAATTTTAAAGTAAATTATTTTTAATTTTCACGAAAAATTAAAAATCAACAACATCTTTAACCCTAAAAATAAACACGGTACAACAACCAGAATGAGATACTAACCTAGAACTTACAATGTTACTAAATATGTACATAAACGATCAAAAAATTGAATAGATAAAAACAAAATATGTGTTCGAAAAAGGTATACAGGGCATTTTCTGTGACATGCCATAAAATAGAAACCAAAAGGAAAAAAGAGAAAATAATATATATAATAATAGGATATTGATAAGAGGAAGGGAGGATAAACACCATCCTTCATCGCTGTTTGTTTTCCGCCAAACTTCTCACCTCTTCTTTTTTTCATCCAAATCACCTCCATTTTTTATTCATTTTAAAATATAATCATACTTTTGAAATTGGAAAGTTAAGGAATATTTGGAACCGACTAGGTTTTAAAATAGTATAAGTTTTTATCTATTTTATAAGAAAGTTCATCTCTTAATTTAGACATGTTTTTTAGTCATCAAATTTAGTGAGGACACTTAATAGAAGTGGTTCTCTCAACTTATTCTATCACTGAATTCATGTTTTATTTGGATAACTTTATTCTAGACATCTAGTTAAGTCACAATGTTTGTAAGTTATGGAAGTTTAGTTATGAAGAATAACAAATCTAAGATAAAGAAAGTTAGTGAAAATTGATAAATACTACTTATTTAATTTTCGTAGTAATAATATTGTGATATTAAACCTTGTGGGGTGGATTGATTGTGTTATGGTTATTTTGATCTCTTTACTTGCATCTATATTGATACATATGTTGTGGATGAGGGTGAAGAAAGTGTGAAATTGGTGAGATGATGAATTTAGTTTAGTGAAATGATGTACTTAGTTTCTTTGAGATGCATAATCCAAGTAAATTGATTTATAATGCATATAAGCATCCTCACTTGAATTGTCTAGGTTGGTTTTGCATTAAATTGAACTTTAATGGTATGATTGTTGGGTTGTTATATTGAGTTATTTATTCCTTGGAGTATTTGTAATGTAGCTCTTATAAAGAAATGAGATTTTGTACAATAGATAGTTTATGTTTGCCATGTTTCAAATCGGTTCATTGGTGTTTTGAGATATTTTTGAAAAACAATGAACCTATATGACATAAGAAAATCTTAAAATAACTTAGATATACACAATGGATTTGGTTTTTAACACTAAAACTCTTATATATCTATTATGGCGTTGGGTGATAGCACATAACCGCTAGGCACCAAGTGGAGAGCTCAAATAAGTGAGTTTGAGAGTTCTAGGACGTTGGAGTACCCTAAGATTGTTGGGGGCTCAAAGGCAATAATTCCAATGGTATAGAGCCCTAGGCACCACTCTAGGACTCTAGGCTCTCATAAGTTAGTGAGATCTAGGGATTATGGCATTGGGCACCGGGTTTTGGTCGTTGGGCGCCAACATTATTTTATTATTGAGTTGTCTTGGTAAAATTACAATTCTCGTTTTATTAACCATTAGATCGGACTGAAATTTTGACAGTTGATCCTAGATATATGAATATTTACTTTGACCTTTATGATCTTTGATTTGTTGTCTCTGGTTAGATAAATTATTTTCTAAGTTTTGATATAATTAATGGAAATATTATAATTGAATATTATGCTAATGCAATATAAAATAAATGATGAATTATTAACATTTAATTTGAAATGAATAATATGTTATTAATGTTATGAGATTAGTTTGGACTGAAGTAAAATATATATATCTATGACATGATGTGATTATTTAAGATTATATGAAAATGTTATAGGTGAGTTGTGGTCTAAATCTAGTGAATGTAGTGACTCTTAAGAAGGGAGTACTACATTGATGGGATGATAGGAAATGTATTGAGATGGATTCTGAAAGACTATCCTAAGTCAATGATAATGATTGAATATACCGTTATCTGTGATGCAATTTTGATACTAAATCAACTCTTTTTGACTTAGAAGCTTGCTTGAACTCTTGTTTTTAGTTTAGTTTTGTGAATAAGTGAATCGAGGTTATACTTTATGATTTTATCACTAAATTCCCTTAATTTTTGTAGGTTATGGGTATGTTTTCGAAAAGGGACAAAAGTATCAAGGAGTCGGAACTCAAGAGGGACAGTAAAAGCATCAGAAAAGAAGGTTGAAGAAGGCGCATGACGCCTGATTTCCCTTTTTTAGGGCCCCCAATGCCACATGTCACGCAGGAAGCCTGGTTGCCCTTTTCAGGGGCCCTTAGCGCCAGGTAGCTCGCACCAGCGCCTGGGCGCCCTTCCAAAGGCGTTGAGCGCCAATCAGCACATGCCACGGAACGCCTGCTTGCCCTTAGTTGGGGCACTGAGCACCAGCATGTTGGGCCTTGGACTTTGTTTCTGATCTACTTAAGGACCTCTACACATTAGGGTTGGTATCTTTTGACGACTGAAGCTCATAAATACACTTTTCGACCCTTTGGAGCAGAATTGGTGATGCAAGAGCTCTCCCTTTATCTTTTTAGGGTTTCCATCTCACTTTCATTCTTACATTGTACAATAATATTTATTATGTACATGTAAAATAAAAGGTGGGACATGTAACTTGTGTAAGGAATTATTATGTACATTCAATGAAAAATATTTATTTTAATTAGATGATGGAACTTACGTAGTATTTGTTAATTTTTACTCCTTTACCCTTGTGTTTATGGTTATAGTTTCTACCTACGATGTTTGTATGCTATCTTGTGAAGGAAATAAAAGTGATGTCACAAAGCTCTTAAACGGTGTGTGTGTGTCATATAGATGTAATAATTATATTTCTTCTGAAAAATATTTGAACCAAATTCTCAAAGGACTATAAATATATTAAGTATATGCATAATTTCATGATTCTACTTGTTAATAATGTGATAGACAAATTGGTAATGTGATATTTTCTAATTTGGGTCATTAAAATTTATATAATATATAATTATAAATAAAAAATAATGGTAGTTATTTATGTAGTAGAAATTAATAAACACAAAAATATAATTTATACCCTCTCAATCAATAAGACTTCTATATACATAAGCGTCACGGTTTCGGTTGCGACAACAGTAAGCAAAATCGTTATATCCCAAAATTATGACCTTTAATTATATGCTTTTGTTGTCATTCATATAAATGAAAATGTAATTATCTAAAGAAATCTCTCACATGTTACATAATGAGGAAATAAGTATGTGTAAAACATGTTTTCCAACATGCAATATTAGAGTTGTTCATTTTTTAGCAACAGAATCAATAAAGAAGATATGTATTTGGTTGGTTTATTTATTGTGTTACTTTTGAGGTAAAATATATTTTTAGTCTCTAAAGTTTGATGCAAAAATTGGAATTCGTCTTTTACACCATTTTATGTTTAAGTTTACACCGTTTGACATATTTAAACTAAAATGTCATCCTAGAACAAACATATTTGACCCTCATGTGAATGAACATCATGACTTTGAAATATGAAAGATAATATTGCAGCTTTCGAACATTAGTGCAAAAATGACCTTTAACGTCACCCCTTAGATGTCGGATCACACAATATCCAACGTAAAAAATTGACTGGTGGCATTTTAGTAAATAAGTTGGCCTTGGTGATGTCGGTTCATGGGGGCCCCGACGTTTAGATGTCGGTTACAAGTGCATAACCGACGTCTATACTTTAAACCACGTCAATTCGTAGAATTAGACGCCAAAAAGGGAGGCCAGAATGTAAAAAGTCATTTTTTTCGCCATTTAGACGTCGGATCCCACCACACCGACGTCTAAATAGTCATTCAGACGTTAGTTCCCCTTACATCCGACGCCTAAATGGCCTGACAGGGTAGGTGAAAAGTTGTTTTGGACGTCGGCTCCCCTTACATCCAACGTCTATATACACCGCGAATATTAATTTTTAAATCAAATGGACGTCTAGTCGACAATAGACGTCGGGAACTGGGGGCATCGACGTCTTGATTCCTGTTAAATCAGAAATCGCGAACCTGCGGTTACGCGCACTTCATCGTCTTCCTCCTCGCCTTTTCTCTCCACGGCATTGAATTTCCAAGTGCGTTTTATCTCTTTTGAACCGTTTAAACTTACTTTTACTCCGATTAAATTAGTCTTTGATGGATTATCTTCCATTTGAATTGATTAAAATGAGTTTTTGTTGTGTTCTGGTACAATTTTTCTCGTGTCTTTGGGTAGCGTAGTAGCACCTTCTCCCTTTGCTAGTTTTGTCGTAAGAAAAACTTGCGTCTTTTGGATCTCTTATAGCATTTCAACCCAAAATCGACTAGGTCCTGCCTAGTTCTCATGTCACCGTATTCTTTTTCATTGGCGGCTGGAATGGAACTAGGCAAGGACCCAGATTCGGTTTTCAGTTGAAATGCCATAAGAGATCCAAAAGACGCAAGCTTTTCTTATGAGGAAACTAGCAAAGGAAGAAGGTGCTACTACGCTACCCAAAGACACGAGCTGCAGTAGACGTCGGTTAATGCCATGTCCGACGTCTATAGTGCCCTTAGACGTCGGTTTTTGTGTAATCCGACGTCTTTATAGATGTCGGACTCTATAGGTCCGACGTCCCATTAACGTCACCCATAAAGACGTCGGATCGGGATCTCATGTTAAAAGTCCAAAATAACAGACGTCTAAAGCCCTTTCTGCACTAGTGGAAAATGCCTTGCTACAAAGATCAAATGGAAATTATATACTGCAAGTAATATCTAGAGCTTTGTTAATATGACAAACATTTTAAAGATGTTTTGGTTTACTTTTATATTTGTGATATTAAAATTTTGACATTTTAGATTAGTTGTTTGATATAGAGCCTATAAACATTTGAAGATCTTTTCAAGCAGACATATTACAACAAACACAAATAACATAAGGAGTAAGGAAAAGAAGAATGAAAATAAGGATTTATATCCTACTGGAGGCTACATATAGTTCTTTAAGCAATTTGCTTAAGAAAATCACTAATAAACACATTTGACTAGCATGAGTATCAACCTCTCCAAGTTACAATGAGTTCAACGTCTCCAGATATCATGTCTCACTCTCCTCCTAAGATTAAGAACTCACAATTACAATAAAGGTAATCTATCATGTAGAAGAGTACAAGATCACAAGGTTCACTTCACACAATGAATGATTTATAATGGTTTCGCTCAACCTAATACTACTCTCTAACAAGATGCATATGATAATGTAAGCTCAAACTTTTCTCTCTATCTCTTTTCTTTTCAATAATAGATTTAACAATGTTTCAACAATTTTTCTTTTTCTCTCTTGTCTCTCTTGTTTTTTCTTCATTTAGGTCTTGACATATATAGTTACACTTGTTGATGGAAGCAGCTTCACTCTTCAAGAATGAGCAGCTTCTTCGACCAGAGGTGGCAGCGGAATTGGAAAACGCAGACGCAGTTGGAGGCGCACGGAAGGTGTTTGATGAATTGTCTGGTGCGGTTTTGGAGTGTGTAGGCAGAGGTTCTAGCTCAGACGGCCTTCCAAGAGGGAAGGAAGCTAGAGATAAGTGTGCTAAGAAGGCACAAGTCAGTGAACTTGAAGAAGAAGTGGCTGGAACCAATTCAACAACATTTCTTTATACAATTCAAGTTACATTTACAAGTGATTTGGCATCTCTTTTATAGATAAAGAGAAACGTTCCTAGCAAGCTACTGGACATATTAGCAATGTACATGAAGCTCTATAAGAAGTGTGCAGGAGAAGCTATACAGATGGCCACATGTTCCATACGATAAACATTGAAAACATGCTTTAAAAGAAAGTGGAAATGCTGGTTTGCTTGGTTGGCCGTATGCTGTATATCAGCTTTGCTTTTCCAATCCAAAAAGCACTTCCTTTCTTCCTTTCTTTACCTCCTTTGCTTCCCTTAGCTCACCAAGCTTCTTTGGTTGATTGGCTATGGTTTTCCACTCTTATTAGTGACCTACAAAACAAGGTAAATGTATTTAGTTAAAGAGAACATTCTAAGACTTAGAAAGAAAAGATTAAGTCCTTTATTCAACTTCCCTTTCTTGGTCTTAGAGTAAAGTTGATACTTCTTTGGATGGGAAGTCCCTAAAGGGGTTGCCATCACTTGTATTACTTGACCTTTGATGCAAAATATTTTCATATCGTCAGATATCTCTGTCATTCTTCACTTTGGAAGTTCTTGGTAATAAATAAGACTATATTTCTTCTTGTGTATCATATATTTCCTTTTCAACCATTCAACAATTTGATTTTCAAAAATTGTAAGATGATACTTAATATATGAAAAATTCTAATAAATACTTAACCATTAAGATGTTTGTCAATATGTACGAATTCATTATTGTAATAATATCCTTCTCAAATGAATTGAGACGAAGCTTTAACTCTAGTTACCTAAACGCAATACATACAATAAGTAAAAAAAAATTCTTCAACTTAAACATATTTACCATCATGATCTTTTAGGCAGTGTTTGGATTGGAGAAATCATTTGAGGAAGAGTGAAGGGATGAATTTGAGAACATGGAGAGGAGATTATGGTGTTGTTTGGATTAACAAATTTGAAAGGATGAAGGAAGGGGTTTGAAAAAGAAAGTTTAAGAAAGTTTGTGTATAATATGATAGGCAAGAGAGAATAGAAAAAATGTTTTAATGAATAAAATTATATAATTACCATTTTACCCTTAAAGATAAATGCATATAAAGTTAAATATAAATAGTTAAAATTATGATAAAATAAAATTAAAATTTTTATTTAAAATTACAAAAATATTATTATTATAATTATAATAATTAAAATATATATAATAAAAAAAATCATTTATTTATTTATATATGAGAAAATAAAATTATATATATATTGAAGTTGTAATTAAAAATGAAAAACAATGAAAACTAATATTATTATATTATTATTATTAGTAATATTTTTATTATTAATAGTGCAATTATTAATATTATTATTATTCTCAATAAAATTATTATTATTAATAATAATGTCAGAACCATTAAAATGCATCCAAAACCCCTTTGAACGGACGCCAGGTGTCAAGCTGGGGGGAGTCAGAAATCAGATAGTGGAAGGTAGGTGTTGGCAGATGAGCGGACGCTCGTTTTGACGTGGGAAGCAAAACTGATTTTCAGAAATTCACGTCACACTCTTCTGCATGCACCCTTCTTCCCAGATTCTGAAAAATCTCATTTTCTCCTCCTTCTCACTACATCTCCTTCATCTTCTCTCTAAGAAATCTCATCATTTCTCTTCTCCGATCATCATTCAGGCACCGTAGAAGTACTTCCGGCGTCAAGAGCTTCCAGATAAACTGTTCGGTTTGTGAAGCTGAGCTGGTAAGCCTTTCTCTTCAACCAATCGTTCGTTTTCCTAGACATGCAAATCTAGTTCTGGTTTCATGTGTTGATCACCATTCTTCAAATGAGTGGTTCTGAGAGTGTTTTTGGTTTTACTTGGTTTAGTTGGAAAATTGTCGAGCATTGAGGGTAGAAGAACCGATAGGGGTGAACTGTATTCTTCATTTGTGAACGTCCGGTCACGCTAAAGGTAAGGGAAGCTTATTAATTTAATTTGTATAATTATGTGTGTTTCATGAACGTTCGTTGCATTGAATGAATTAATACATGATGGTTGATATGTTTGGATTGTATGAAGTATGAAAATTGATTATGGTATAAATGTGTAAAGTTATGAAGTTATATGTTGAGAAATGAGTTTGAATATGTATGAATTCTGAATATGAAATTCCCCTAAGATAGTGTATGTTCGTTACTGAACAGTCTTTGACCGTTCGGTTTTCTGAGTGAACTTGGTTAGAATTGGATTCTTTCATTTGGGAAGAATCCTAGTTGAAGGCGAGTGTCTTCGTGTTGTAATACTATGTTTGAGCGTTCGGACAAAGCATAGTTGTGTCTTGATATTCCGTGATAAGCTTAAGTATATATATGTATATATGTATTTGTATAGTTTAGTCATTCTTAAACACTACTTCAATAGTATTTTGGTATATTTATCAAGCCCCTCTCTTTAAGGTTTAGTAGCACTAGGTATTATACCAAGTGTTCGTCCTAAGCAAGTGTTTGGTCTTACACCAGGTACTCGTTCTAGTTCCTTAAGCTAAACTTCATAATAAGAGCGTTCGTTCAAGCCCACTAGGGTTCGCTCACTAGAGTGTTCAGTCTTTAACTGGCATTCGTATTTCTTGATACTAAATCTAAATAATCTAAGTTTTCATAAGCGTTGGGTTTCTTCATGGGAATTCCTGTACGTATTATTCTTTGAATATCTTGGAGTGTCTGTGTCCATTGGTTCCGGCCTAGAGCCTTAGTGCTAAGTATGGTTTTTTTTTTTTTTATGTTCAGTTGGAGTTCGTAAGAGTCAATTCATCTAATTGGCTCATTTTGTAATTTACGTTCGTTCTACTCGTTTCTCATGATGTATGATTGTACTCGGTTTCTTCCTCAAACCGATAGTAAACCTCTTGGTCTAAATCCATTCTGGAATTGGAGACCTCTCGGTCTAGCTTTACGTGTTCAGTCTCGTTCTGAGTTCGGGTTGAACGTTTGTTATTTAAAATTCTTATGAATCCTTGTACGAGGTGGTTAAATGAGAAACTTATTAATGAAAGATGAAGAAAATATGGATGGAAATGTGTTGATTTTGGACGAGCGTTCCGGGGAGGAACGACTCATGAATGAATATTGGAATTTGTAAAGTATGACTGTGGGCATGCTAAGCTGGCTGTTCATCCTGATGTTCCGTGGGTACTCGTCTTCACGTAGAGAAGGGTAGGTCATGTGTGGGAACGGCAGGAGGTCCTAGTCCTTAGGGGTACTTTGGACAGATAGGACTAACCTCAGGTGGCAGCTGTTGAGGGCATCCCAGTTACTTCATCACCCGGACAGTCAGTCTAGAAATAGGTTTTGTATGATACGTATGTTGAAAATTATCTTGTGTGTTGGATTGTTTGAATTGTATGTTTATGCATGAATTAAATTACACAAGCTTACCCTGTGATTTCCTGTCTTGTCTTGTTTTGTACGTCCGTCTTTGTCATTGCAATGATCATCCGTTGTGGATGTGAGCAGAAGGGGACGAGCTGTTGGAAGATGCGCTTGAAGAAGAAATTTTGGTCGAGGTTGAAGTTAAGACCGAACAGTAGAACGTTCGGTCAGTAGTTTAGTTGTATAGTGAGGCGGTCGTTCGATCACCTTTTCCCTTTTTGATTTGTATGACCGTTCGGTATTTGGCTTTTGTAAACCGTACGGTCAGACTGTACTTCTGTATAGTTTAAATATTGTAACTCTTTCTGTAAGGCCGTTCGGCCATGACCGTACGTTCTTATATAATGTAAGACTAATCTGAATTATTATTAAATGTGATTATTCTATTATATAGTTTTGGACTGTATTTTTGGGAAGTTACAAATAATATCATTATTATTAATATTATTGTTAATAATATTATTATTAGTGTTTGTATTATTATCATTATTATCAATAACATTAATATTAATAATATTATTATTATATTATTAATAATAATAACTATTTAGGCGAGATGAATCGATAATGTAAAAAGTAGAAAATTATTTAAAAAGTAGAATTGATTATCTCTCCTATTAATTAATATATTTATATATATGAAAAAAAGAAAATGATATATATATATATATATATATATATATATATATATATATATATATATATATATATATTGAAATTGTAAATCAAAATTAAAACTAAAAATAATAATAATTATATTATTATTAATGTTATTCTTAATAAAATTATTAATATATTATTATTACTAATATTATTTATCTATATATAATTTAGAATAAAAAATAAAAATAAAATTAATTATTATATTATTATTATTATTATCTATTTTGATATTAATATTATTATTATACTATTAATAATAACTAGACAGGGGAGGAGAATCGATTATGTAAAATGTAGAATCGATTCTTTCTCCCATTAGTTTTATATATATATATATATATATATATATATATATATATATGTATGTATGTATGTATGTATATATATGTATATGTGTATGTATGTATGTATATGTATATGTGTATGTATATGTGTATGTGTATGTCTATGTATATGTATATGTATATGTATATATATATATATATGTATATGTATATGTATATGTATATGTATGTATATGTATATGTATGTATATGTATATGTATATGTATATGTATATGTATATGTATATATATATATATAATTATTTATATATATATATATATATATATGTTTAAACTCTCGGATCGTCTTTGTATTTATTGAGAAATCTTAAGTGGGTTATCAATTGTTTTAATTAAGTCCGAATATTTGAAAAATTGAGCCAATTAAGTCTTGTTCGTTAAATTTTCACAAACGGCGTTAACAGATGTTGACGTGTTGCACGCTGATGTCAAAGTGTTTGATTATGTGGAATTTTTATTTAATTTAAGACATTATGACATGGCAAAAAGTTTTACTTATCTTCAGATTAGGGATTTATTTATCTTCAAATTAGGCCCAAAACTGATTCAGTCCAAAGGTCCACTATCGTCGCCACCGCCGGTCACCATTTTCACCATCACGGCCAGAGTCTCTTCAACCACAATCTGCAATCAATCCTTACATCATCCCAACACAAAAACGGATCACCCAAACCAGAACATAAACCTCAACTCCTTCCACCATCATCATTTTCTCCTTCACAACCGAATGTGCAGAACCATGCACTTATAACGCGAGCAGCAGATATTGAAAGCGCTTGAAGCTTTGAGTGAACCAAGTGGATCCAGCAAATCGACAATATCGAAGTACATATAAGAGATTTATGGTGAGTTGCCAGACTCAATTGTTTTGGGGTATGAACTGAACAAGATGAAAGAGAGTGGAGAGCTTGTATTCAATAAGAACAACTACATGAAAACTGACCAAAGTGCCCCACCAAAGAGGGGACGTGGAAGACCACCAAAGCCAAAGGCCCCTGTGCCACCAGGCACTGTTGTCTCCCCTTCGCGGCCAAGGGGTCGTCCCCCAAAGGACCCAAACGCGCCTCTAGAAGTGGCAGGCCAAGGGGAGGCCAAAGAAGATTCCTCGCTCTTTGAAGGTGGCGTATCCGGCCACCGTTTCCAGCAGAAGGCTCAGGGGGTTGGGGTTGTCCGTGAACCCGAATCAGAGATGGGGAGAAAGAAAGGTGCTTCCCCATATTAGGGATTTACTACAATGAGTTTGTTGATGGAGTTATGGTAAAGAGGGTTGAAGGGGGAAGAGATCTAGAAGGCGCCACTACAGAAGTAGATAACTAACAGGAGCTTAGCGTTATGGGGTGTGAAATTGGGACAGTAGAGCCTGGCTATGACGACGACTTCGGGGATGACGAGAATGTTTTTGGAGACAAGTTGGTTTTGGTATCGAAACCCTCAAAATAAATAAATTCCTAATATGAAAATAAGTAAAACCTTTCTCATGTGATAATATCTTAAATTAAATAAAAATTCCACCTAATAAAATATTTTGACATCAACGTATTAATTATGCAACACGTATGCATCTGTTAATGCCGTTTGGGAAAACTTAATGGATAAGGCTTACATGGCTCAATTTTTCAAATATTTGGATCCAATTCAGACAGTTGCAAATATGAGGACCCACTTTAGATTCCTCAACAAATATGAGGACGATCTGAGGGTTTAAACCTATATACATACATACATACATATATATATATATATATATATATATATATATTGATATATGTAACACTCTGATTTCTGAGATGTCACGGATTATTAAAAATCGATAAAATTCAAAATTTATTATAACGTGAAAACGTACTTAAAGAAAATCTTATCCAATTACATTATTTCGAGTGATAAAATAACGAAGGAAATACTCTAATTATATTGTCTTAACTTGTAAAAAAAATAGCTTTAAATGAATCTCAAGGTTATTCCCCGTCTTCTCTCGAGTCAATCACGCATCTTGAACATCTGTAACATTATTTGCTCACGTATAACACATTATAAGATTATCGCCGATAATTTCAATCACAAACACACAAACAAAAACATGTATGAGATAAGCTACCGATAAAAAAAATCATAACAACAAGATACATACATACTGATTATATCAACCATAAGCAAACACACAAGATACATATCTTCTAATTATACCAACCATAATTAAACACACAACAAGATACATACCTTCTGTATATATCAACTATAATCAAACATCTCATACATAGTAGTAATAAGAATAGGATTCCTAATCCTCTAGTGTTTTCAATCAGCCAAACTAACTAAGCATAATGCTTACAAATGAGAACCAAGAAGATGAAAATTTTCTAAAATAGAATTGTTGATGCGAGTATGTTTTCTTCCAAACTAGACCTCCGATTGATAATCGGAACCCACTGTCCAAAAATCAGTGTGATCCAACGGTGAACACCTTCATAATGGCAAAAACACCAATGTAGATTTTATGAAATTCTCCAAAACTAAGCTGTTGATGCGAGGCTATTTTGTCCCAAAATAAATCTCTGTTTGATGATCCGAATGGTCATAATAAAGAACCATACTTCTAGAACCCATTGTCCAAAGATCAGCCCGAGCCAACAGTGACCGACTTCAAAATGATGAAAACACCAGTGCAGGTTTTATGTTTTGCGGGAATGACTTCTTCTCTTCCTTTCTCTCTCACTTGCATTTTCTCTCTCTTCAAATGACTCTAATGTGTCCTACTAATCTGACTCATCTCCACTAAAATCAAGTGAGACTTAATGATTCACATTATATGACCTATTCTCCACATAGGAAGGGAGCTCAATAACCCAACACTTGTAACATATATTTGCATGGAAACTCCCAAGCATCATAACTTTGTTCTCCCTTAGCATCAAACCCTTTGTTGTGATAACTCAACAAAACACACAATACATTCATAGGAAAAACTCATCTCAAATACTACATAAACCCTATGTCCATTCATACACAAACTTTTATCCAACAATAACCACAAATAGTCATAATCATATACTCATGTATCAAAACAAGGATTATCAATCAAGATAATCAAGAACACATATAACATACAACCATAAACAAACAAAGGTAAGTTTTCTCATACCTTGGTCAATCTTAAGACTTTATCTACAACCCTAAAACACCATCAATCTTCCTTTACACTAAGAGTTTCATGTCGCTCTCTCTCTCTCCTTCTCCCAAAACGCTAATCTCCTTTCTTCCTCTGTTTTCTTTCTTTGATTTAGAGTTTCTGGAGTTTCTAAACACAAAATTATCCCTTAATTAATTTCTACACCGATTAAATAAAATTAAAGACCCTTTTACTCCTAGACAAAATATAAAAATAAAAAAATAATATAACAATTATATTCTAACAAAAATATACACTTAAGAATGCTAATATCCAAACAAAAACTCAAAGTTTCAAAACTACTTTATTTTTAAAACCCATATTTTCTCGGATCTTACAAAATATATATATATATATATATATATATATATATATATATATATATATATATATATATATAATATTAATAATAATATTACTAATAATAATAATTTTTCAAAGGATGTCAGATTTGGTCGAAGAGTAAAGGGTATAATAACCATGTAACACTTTTTTTATCTATATAATATGAAAACAAATATTAATTATTATGTTATGTTCGACTTATTTTTTGAATCCAAAATTCAGTATATATCCATTTTGACTCCAAAATTTAGTATATATCCATCCAGAAGAAAAATTTGAGTGTTTCCTGTTAACTCAAATATTTTTCATAATCGTACATAAGCCTCTAGAATTATTTAAATTACAAATTGACCTAAAATATTTTTCAGTAATTTTTAAATTGATCCTTACTTAATTGTTATTATTTTCAACTTAGTTTCTAAATATTTTTCATAATTGTAAATTAGTCCCTAACTAACTTATAATAATTACAATTAGCTCTTTAGTCAACTAATTAAGTTAATTTTTGTAAACACTTTAAAACCTCAATGTAAATTAATTATTTGATCTACCGCTATTAAACTTATAATGAACTTTGTTTCATATTTGATTTTCGCATCAATTTAATTATTGCAAATTTTGCAACTAAAATTTATAGTAATTATGGATTCTCTTAATAATTTCGTTAAAAAACCATTATTAAAAAGATTTGTAAAGATTAGAATCAAGATAAATCACTTATATTTTTATTAAAAAAAAAAGTAAACTTTAGGTTTATTTTAATTTCATAAAACCAGTTTGTAAAATAAGGTTAACACTCACTTGTATATTTTAAATTAGTCTTATTTCTAGTCGATATGAAACTTTCACCACGTCCCATAAAATAGATGTTAGAATATAATAAAACAAATTTAAAATTTTTTTCATTTTCAATTGAAACACATTATTTTAGGTTTAATACAGGTTTAAAATAACAAAATTATATGTTATAAACCTATTATTTGATCCCAATTGTAAAGAATAGAACTAAGAGAGCTAAAATCATATCTCTAACATATTTTCTTAACTCTTGATAAGAATAAGATGATTTTTTTACTCTTAGTTACTATTCATGATATGAGAAGGATAAAGTAAAATTATATATATATATATATATATATATATATATATATATATATATATATATATATATATATATATATATATATATATATAATTTTCTTCGATTGCAACCTTTCAAATGTAATTGCAAGGATGAAAAAAATATATTTCCTTTGCAATTAATAATTTTTTCTTTTTGTGAAAAGACTTGTCTCTAAATACAACTACATTTTTAAGAAAATCTTTATTCTCCTCTCCTCTTCTTTTCCTTTCTTAGTCATGTAAATTTTTAGTCATTTAGTTTCAATTGATTAGAGTTACAATTAAGTTTTATTTTCTTCCTATTCTTATTAAATATTACTCCATAAAATATGATTTTCTCTCTTTTTAAACTTCTTGTGAACAACTTAAATAGAAGAATACGTAACTTTAAACCTTCCATTTCATTATTAGAATGTCATTTACTTCTTTAAGAGAACAATAATTAATCTTAAACTCAAACTGTTTTTTATCGCATTTTTATTTAAATATAAATTCTGTCAAATTTTATTTTACGTCACATGAATTTTTAAATTCTAAATTTATAAATAAATTCTTTGGTATGAAAACCTAGACTTAGATACGCTAGATTCAAAAGTCACTTTATTTGAAGTTTTATAGAGAAAGTTATAAATAAATATTTCCTTATAAAATGTTTATACAAAAATACTACTCCTTTTATTTGTTATTTTGATTTTAATTTTTTATATTTATTATGTTTCCTGGAGAGTAACTAATTACTAGAGCATATTAGTATGTCCACATTATTTTCTATTTTAGCTACAAAATAGTTTAGATATCATACATCAAAATTTAAAGATAAAACGCCAAGAAAAATGTAAGAAAAAAATAACATCTGAATTTATATATTTATATAGATACGAAAAATGTATATATTAAAATCTCTGGCACGACTTTGATAATGTCTCAAAACCAATGCTGGTTATACACGTGCAATAATTGACCAAAATATTATTATCATAAAAATTCCATTTGACACGTGCATAAACTTTGTTGCTGAGTTTTGTTCCGAGTTCGTTGGGCCAGGTGAACCTAAAATAACACAGAGAAAATTTGTTAAACTTTGTACATATGATTTTCTTAATAATAATCTAAAGCTGTTTTGTGCTATTTATAGACAACCAGATTATTTTTTTCATGTTTTAAGCCTTTTATTTATTTATTTATCCCTTCATATATCCAATTCTAATGACACAGGCAAAAATTATCAAGATTTTGATGAAGGCTTTTACTTTAATTATAGTAATAATATTTTATATTTATTCATACATAATTATTGTCACCCTTTTCACTTATCAAACATTCAAGAAATGGCATATTAATATTTTTTTTTTCGTAGAAAAAATATATAACTTAATAAAAATCCATTTATCTCCCTAATTAATTACTTATTTATTCTTAATGCATAGAGTACAGATAATAGTTAAAAGAAATATTTAACGCAATATTAATTTTATAAAAGAATAATAAATTTTGAGATTTTTTCTCCCATCATATAAAGTGGAATGAAAAAAAGGTATTTTTCAACAAATGATTATTAACCTTACTATAATTTCTAACACCCTAATGAATTGAAGTTTATTAAAAATAAATAAAAAAATTAGATTTTATGGTATGTTTAACAACCATCTTTTTCATTTAAATAAATGGAAAAGAGCGTATGCTAAAAAAATGTATATAATATTTTTCATCTCTAAAAATTTCAAAATTCTAAATAAGTAGGCTTTATTTGTTTCTTATGAAGTTATTAGTTATATTAATAAGTTTTTTTTTTAAGTTGAAAACTTTTTAATGTGATTTATATATATATATATATATATATATATATATATATATATATATATATATATATATATATATATATATATATATATATATATATATATATATATATATATATATATATATATATATATATATATATATATATATATTCAATTCAATTTTTATTTTATTTAAAAAACTTAATATACTATTTTTCGTTAGATCCATATTAACACTATTTAAAAAAATAATCAAGTGTAAATGGGTATAAATGATTAGTTTTTTCAGTTTTTACTCTCTTTTTATTTCTATTTGTTACACTTAATTTAGTCTATCTAAAAACGGTTATGGAAGTGTGGTGAGTAGAAATCGAAAAAATAAATAATTAAAAAAGTCATATGGACTAGTTTTAAATAAGATGATAATTAAATTAAATATATTTTTTTAAAAAAAACTTAGATAAAAAAACTATTAAATTTAAAAGGAAAACTTACTTGTGAGGCAAGAGAATGGATTAACATGTTGGCCACATCTAGCAGGCAATTGCTGAGCTTGAGTGACATTAATGGCAGCGTTTTCTGCTTGCCTTGTGCCTCTGTTGCTCACCAAGCTACACAGACATTCTGCATCAGATTCAATCAAAGATTTGAGAGGCTCACAGCAACTATCAGGAGGGTCTTCACTTCCATTGAGGTACATTAAGCAAGCTGAAACCTTGTTCAGGCAAGAACTATCTTGAGCACTTCCTCTTCCCACACTCTGCAATAGTACAACAAATGCAATGCAGCATACTGCTCTCAACATTCTTTCCATTATTTTCATTGCTCTAGTTTTTCTATGCCCTTAGTGCCGTAACGAGTAGTATTTATATGTCAACGTTTGAAATGTAAAAGGAGAAAGAAAAAAGTGATTTTGAAAATGAAGTTGATTAGAAGTTGGTGATCAAACTTGTAGCCAAGGTTGACCCTTTTGGCCTTTGTTGATCAAGCTTTTCAATGTGTGGCTCAGAGATAAGAAGTCGGTTCCACGGGTAATGTCACAGTTGGACAGGTGAAGCTACTTTCTTTCTCAAGCTACACCTATACCTAATTTTTATTCGAATCATAAATTACATATGAAATATATATATAAAAAAGTAATACATATATCTTTTTATTGAAGAATTTTAACTTTTTAATTCTGTATTTCTTATAGAAATAATAATTAGCAACAATATCACTTTTACCTTTCATTACTCATTGAACATTTAAAGTTCCTACCAATAAAGCAATATTTTTTCCGTTGAAAATTAGTTTTTGAAAATTATTTTGGACTGTTTAACTAATCCAGAGATATGTATTTATCCTTAATGTCCTAAGCAGCTGCAACAAAGTGTCGGATATTTTACGTTTGAGAGTACTTTAAAAAAATACAAATAATGAATAACCTTAAAATAAATTATAATAATCGTACCATATTTAATAAAGTTCGTGCTTTAAAATATGTTTTTTAGTATTTCGAAATAATTTTAAAGTTATTTACAAGACACGGTTTTTAAATAAAAATAAAATAAGTAGGAAGTTCATGTATTTTGATATCATGACATTTATACATTCATCATTATTTGTTGTTATATAAATTTTTTATTAAAGAATAAAAGAAAGAACCAAACTAAACCATGTTCAAATTTCAAAAGAAAAAACTATATAAATACGTAGGAAGTTCATATTTATTAAAAAAAATTCCCTGAAAAAGTCTCAATTCTAAAGCTATAAGGTAAAATGGTTTATGGTCAAGAACAAAATGAGCTTGCCTTCACTAATAACTCTAATTAACTCTTAAATATTTACAAATTAAAAATTAATTTCTAAATATTTTACATTAATTATAAATTGGTTCTTAATTATTTTTACTATTTATAACATAGGAACAAAGTTCGAGCCCAACTTAATTTGGGTTTGGTTTGACCCAAAATTGTTTGAAGTGGGTTTGACGATAGTTGATCTTATCACAACCTCAATTAGCATGAAATTATTGAAACTTGACTTGACATCGACTCAACGTGGTTCTGACTCGACTAACATAATGTGGATATAACTTGACTCGGTCCGAAGTGGGCCAAATTAACTTGATTTGGTGTAGATCAAACTAAACTAGACCCAAAATCTAATTGACTTAACTAGACCCGACCTAGTTTGACTTTATTCGTTCTAATATGAACATAACTATACTCGATCCAATGTGGATTTGACTCGAATAAGCCTACTCATAACTCAACTAGAGGTAGGTCCAACTCAACTTGACTCAGCCTAAGGCAGGCCTGAGCTAACTATACCAAATGTGGGTCTGACTCAACTCTATCCAAGGTGAAGTTGACTTGACTTTACCTAAGGTAGACCCATTATAACTCAATTAGAGGTGGGCATGACTCACCTTGGCCCGAGGTCAACTTAACCTAACTTGGCTCATGCTAGACCCAAACCAACTTGGCCTGAGGTGGTCTTGACATAACTTGGTCAAGCTGGGCCTAACTCAACTTGACAAAAGTTGGGTTTGAATATACGTAGGACGAGGTGGACCTAACTCAACTTAGGATGAGGTGGACCTAACTCAACTTAGCCTAAGGTAGACTCAACTCGACTTAGCATGAGGTGGACTTGGCTCGACTTAGAGATAAGTGGCTTGGCTTAACTTGGATTGAGGTAAGCTCGACTTGTAAGATCTAGGAAAATAGGGGTTTTAAAAATAAAGTAGTTTTGAGACTTTGAGTTTTTGTTTCAAAATTAGTGTTATTGAGTGTATATTTTTGTTAGAACATAATTGTTATGTTATTACTTTATTTTTATATTTTTGCCTAGAGGAAAAAGAGTCTGTTACCTTTATTTAATTGGTGTAGAAATTAATTAAGGGGGTAGAAAGGAAAAGCATGCAAATTAAATAATTTTGATATTTAATAAAATGATATTATGTAAATCTTTTAGAAGATTTAGTTGTTGCTATTTTAAAAATTAGTTAAATGAAAATAGGAGATATAATCTTGACAGATTTAAAGCTTAAAAGCGATATTATTATTAAAGAAAATCATTATTAGATATTGTTAGATATTTTAAAAGATTATGTGAATTTTAAAAAGATTAGGTGGTTTATGATATTTTAAAAAGTAGTTGAGAGAATAAAAAATGAAATCTTAGTGGTTTTAGAGATAAACTAAGAGACTTTATTACAAGGAAAAAGATAGAGATATAATAGAAGAAGATAAAAAGGAGAAGAGTAAAATAGGGTTGGTATTTTGTTACCCTAAAATCAAAAAACAAAATTTAGAAAGATAAGGGAGAGAAAAGACGTTTTCTAAGAGAAAAGAGGAAGAACTGTAGAAAACCTTAGTGCAAGGGAGGATCTATGGTGCTTTTGAAGTTAGATAAAACCCTAGTATTAGCCAAGGTATGGGGAGGCTTACCATTGTTTGTTGTATGCTATGCCTTCTCGATTTACTTGCATGAAAATACTTGTTTGATATGTGTAATATGATTAAGATTATGATTATTTGTTGCTATTGTTGGGCAAAGGTTTGTGTGTGCATGAGAATAGGTTTTTGGTAATATTTGTGATGGGTTTTCCCTATGAATGTATTATGTATGTTTTGTTGGGTTACCCCAACAGAGGGTTTGATGCTAAGAGAGAACAAAGTTATGATGCTTGGAGGTTTCCATGCAAATATATGTTGTAAGTGTTGGGTTATTGGACCCCCTTCCTATTTGGAGAATAGGCCAAATAATATGGACCATTATGTCTCACTTTGTTTTAAAAGAGTTGGGTTAGATTACTAGAGCACACTAGAGTCATTTGAAGAGACGGAAAAACCAAGTGAAAGAGAAAGAAAGGGAATAAGTCATTTCTGCATAACACAAAATCTGCACTAGTGTTTTCGTCGTTGTGAAGTCATTCACCATTGGATCAGGTTGATTTTTGGATAATGGGTGCCAAGCGTATGGTTCTTCATTCTGACCATTCAGATCATCAATGGGAGGTCTAGTTTGGGAGAAATCAGCCTCGCATCAGCAACTCTGTTTTAGAGAATTTTCATCTTTTTTGTTCTCATTTGTAAATTTGCACTAGTGTTTTCGTCGTTGTGAAGTCATTCACCATTGGATCAGGTTGATTTTTGGACAATGGGTGCCAGACGTATGGTTCTGCATTCTGACCATTCAGATCATCAATGAGAGGTCTAGTTTGGGAGAAATCATCCTCGCATCAACAACTCTGTTTTAGAGAATTTTCATCTTCTTTGTTATCTTTTGTAAGAATTTATGCTTAGTTAGTTTGACTGTTGGAAACCCCATTTGGTGTTTTTATTGGAGACTCTTTTGCATCCTATTATTGTTCACAATGGATTTTTTCTTTGGTTTGGAGGACTCATGGATTTTTACCCTTGCATTGATTAGTTTTTCACGTTAAAAATTGTTGGTGTCTCTTTGTGCTTTGGATTCTGTTTTTGCTCTGTTTGTTTGGTGCTCCTCGCAGATTCTCACAAGAATGAGAATTGAATTTTCATTGCATTATTACTCTTTGTTAAGTTGCTATTGTTTTTGGCCCTTTTTCCCATCAATAAAGGTGTGGTAATAATCATATGCAGTATAATTGGGTTATTGAAGGTATAACACGTCAATGATTGGATATGGATAATTCAAGTGATGTATTATATGTGTTTGAGTATGTTTACATGGGTATGTGATGCTTGAATGCATGTATGATGTGTTAAGTATGTTTCCACGTGATCTAGGGTTGATGTATATATATTTGATTGCCTTAATCATATCCAGGATGTGTTTCAATTGATTTTAGAAATAATTGATTATCTGGGATGATAATCAATTATTCGTTCTTGCGTGTTGTTTCTAGGTAAGTTTCATTAAGATAATCAATTATCTTAAGTGAAAATTGATTATCAGAGTGTAGTTTGTGAAAATTGGCAAATTTGATGAAGAATGGACGTGGACCAAGCCTAAGGAGCTGTGGAAGGTGATGATAATCCAAGATTGAGGTTAGTGGTTATATTTAGGGTTATGTTTGACTTGTGGTTGAGAGTAGAGCATTAGTGAGTCTTGAGTATGTGATTGATGAGCATGAGAGTGGATGATAAGTCTACTTGTTGTACCTCGTCAAATCTGGTTTTATCTGTGGATATGTGCTTCCTTTTGCCTTATGTTCACTGGAAGAGTTGTTCAGGTATTGAGCCTTCCTTGTGTGGGGGTAAAGGTGTGTTCCTTGTCCTTATGTGGCAGGACTACATGTTCCTTAGTTGCATTGCGGGACTACTCGAGTAGATCTGTAGGGTATAAATAATTTATAGGAGAGGCTACAGATGTCTTGTAGGGGAGGCTATAGGTGGGATGTAGGAGCGATTGCAGTCGGTAAGGTAGAGTATAGGAGATGAAGTCTTTCCACTATGGTGTTATGATACGGTGATGATTATGGTGTTGTTCATGACTGGAATACTCATGATGGTGGTGTATCTATGATGATGATCATGGTACTTGAGATGCTCCAAGTGTTTCTATGTTGATAGCGATGTTACTATAATGGTCATAGTAGGTAGTTAGCATAAAAGCTAATGGGTAGATAGACCAAGGGTCTAAGTGTGAGATGTGGGAACGACATCAATGGTTAAAGATCGAGGATCGAGTAATTCATTATGTTTGAATTGTTTATGTTATCTTTAACCATTTTAAGAATCTTATTGTTATTACTTCCATGTATAGGGTGTTTGATTATGGTTGATATAATCAGAAGGTATGTATCTTGTTCTGTGTTTGATTATGGTTGATATAATCAGTGTGTATGAATCTTGTTGTTATAATTGTTTTATCGGTAGCTTATCCCATACATATTTGTGTTTGTGTGTTTGTGAATGAAATTATCGACGATGATCGTATAATGTGTTATACGTGAGCAGATGATATTGTAGATGTTTTAGAGACATGATAGATTCGTGAGATGACGGGGAAAAGATTTGGGTTTCTTTAAAAAGTTCTTTTTGGTATAGACTTTTGAAACAAAGTAATTGTAGTTGTTTTATTTCCTTAGTAATTTTCATTACTTTTTGGAATAATGTAATTGGACAAGGTTTTTGAAACTATTATGTTTTGAATAAATTATGCATGTTGAAAGGTTAGGGTTTTTGAAAAATACATTTTCGCACTATGATAAAGTTTTGAAATTTACCGGTTTTTGTAAAACCGTGGCATCGTAGAATTTGGGGTGTTACGCGACTCAACTCTGCATAAAGGTGGAGCGAACATAATCCTTTTAGAGGTGGGTTTGGATCAGCTTGAGCTTGGGTGGGCCTTAATTGACCTAAGGTGGGCCTGAACCAACTCAGGTTGAGATGATTTAACTTGGGGCAAGATGGACACAATTTAACATGGATCGAGGTGAGTCCAAAATCAACATGACTTGAGGTGAGCCCAACTTAACTAACCTAACATGAGTCAGACTCTACACAATCCGATGTGGGTTTGTCACACCTCAATTGGACATAGGTCTAACCCAACTTTGACTTGTAGGATAAAATGGAAAGAAAGAGAATGAAGCAAAGTTTAACATACTTTTTAGGCTAGATAATGGAAATTTATTTTTCTTTTCTGTTTTCGATGGCAGAACCTCAATCGTTGGTGCTCTTAAACAATAGTTGTGGTATTTATAGTTTGGTTGTCTTTAGGGTCGTCAAGACTATATGAAAATCAAGTTACAAATTATGTTAGTAAGACATCGAAAATAGAAAACATTGATCGAAAAAATTAAAATGTGTAATCCTCACCACTCATCATAGATGGAAGGGGACAAGATGGTAAATCGACATATATGGGTAAGCCAAGAGGATAACAGTGTTTTTGGGAGGTTAAGATACAGGAAAATGATAGTTTTAAGAGGGTGATATCTTTGTTTGTTGATTTGGGGTGAAACATATATCTCGAACTGACCTTAATTCAATAATCCATTTTTTGACAACACCAAAGGGAAAAGAAGGAAAAATAGGAAAGTATTTAGAGCACTATGTTTGAAAAGAGGTTTTACCCCTAGAGTTTTGGACTTTAAAGGAATCTCAATTTTATTTACTTTTTCCCTAACAACATAGTATCTCTAAAGGTATATTTTAATTGTGTGGGGTTGTACAATACATGATAATAATTCTTGAACTTTAAAATCTTGAGGCATCGAGAGTATATACCTTTGGCCTTCTTCATGACGATGTGAAAATTAGGAGAAATTCTTATTAGCCTGACCTTGACCAACTCTTGGTGGTTGGTTTAAAACCATCGAGTCCACCACTCGAAAAATTGAACATTACACACAATTATTTTCAAAAGAATGAGGGAAAAATTGTAGAGGCTTTTTGGGATTGTTCCTAAATAACTTTGTAGGGAGGTTAGTTTTGTTGAAGGAAAATCGAAGGATTAAAAACATTATGGAATCGAGGGAATGAGAGATCTTGGCTCAATTCAAACTATCTCGAAAAGTATTGGAGATGGTAGGCATGTAACTTAAAATCTTTGAAGGAAAAACCCAAGATTAATACATCTCATGTAAGATATTTAGCCTATATATCAATCTTCTTTGATTGGAGTCTGGGGTAGGTTAGAGAAATCTAGAAGTGAGTCATTTGTGGCCTTAAAAAGTCCATTTAGATCCTCGATTGGTTGAAGGAATGGTGTGACGGTTTCATTAAATTGAATTTTATGTAGTAAAAATTTTAGGTAAGTATGATAGCTACCTACATTACCCTTGCACATTAACACTTGATGTCAAACAACTAACCTTATACCTTCAAGGGTGCTAACATTTTCTAGGTTAAGAGGTGTTTTTTTCTTCAAAAATCGAAACCAAGATGGTCTAGACAAATTTTTGTTTGGTTTTGATGAGCCAAAAAGATCGACGACTTCAATGAAATATACACATGGGCTAAGAGAAATTTGGCAAGACTATTAGGTAGAGAAACAATATGGGTAAGATAAGCAAAGTTGGAAAAGTGAGGAGAAATTGAAACAATGTAAGACAAAAAACATGGGTGCATAACCAATACACCAAGAAGGCCACATAAGTTCCTCAAGGGTAACCATGATGTTGGGATCATCAACAAAGTGTCCAGTCAAAAAATGCCCGTATGTCTTCTTTTATCATTTAATCTTCGCTTCGATATTAGTTTCATAAGGGAAGACAAAAATGTGGTATTTTTGATCCATGGATTTAAGGCTAATGATGACAACAACATCAAGCAGGGTAGGAGCGTAAGGCCCACATGGTAGCTATATTGCATTCAGATTGAAAATACTAACTTTCTTCAAAAATGAGATTAAATCAGATCGAAAATACTAACTTTCTTCAAAAATGAGATTGGGCCCAAAAGGTAGGCCTACCAAATGAATATAAAATATTTTTTGAGATGGTTACACTCAAGTAGGCATGGTGAATTCCTTTTAATGTGGGATTATTGAACATGTAAGTGGATATGATGATTCTGTTTAATTAATGCATAAGTGTGTGTAGACTTAAGGAATACAAAGCGTTAGTTGATTTTAAAGACTTCGACGAGGATCAAGAGAATATTTCTTCCATGAAAAAATGAATTAATATTCTCTTGCAGGACATTTTGTTAAGGATATGGGTATCGATAAAAAAAATAAACGACTTAAAGAAATCAAAGAAAATAAAAAAATAAAAGAAAATAAAAAAATAAAAGAAAATAAAAAAATTCGAAAAAAAATGAAGTCGAAGGAAAGATCTCAATTAAAGAGTTGGGGATTGATCAAGAAAGAGGAAAAATCAAAGTTTACCAAAAAAATATATTCACAAAACAAAATCAAAGAAGTTACACAAAGAACGAAAGGGAGGTTGAGTAGAAGTAATATTGCAAACAAAGGCTTAGTGGACATAACTTATACAATCGTGAAACATGAGCAGTTAGATAATTATTCTAATCATTATGTAACTTTGTTTTTATTTTTATTTTGACTTAAAGGTAAAAATGAGGAGAAATATAAATAAGTGATTTTTGTTTGAAATGGAGATGATAAATTGTATTTACAACAAAACACTTTGAGAATATCTAACCAGGATAATGACAATTCCAATCAATATTATAGCAATTTGGATCATGACTTTAATTGATTTATTTTTTAAGTTCTAGTTTTATCATTGGTAAATTATTTTCTTGAAGTTACTTTTCTTACATTTTACCTTTGTAGTTTATTTATTTTCTGACCAGTTTACATTCTTCGTAGTTTTACTTCTTTACAATATCTTCCAAACACATTACTTTAATCAAAAATGATTCTTTGACATGCTTAAAGAAATCTACATTCATTGACACGCTGTGGGACCCAATAATTATCAATGTCATTAAGGATATATTGGTCATTTCAGTCCGTGGGCTACTGCTGAGGTGGTTTGTGAGAGACTAAATGAAACGTTGCGTTTGAGTGAATTGGAGCTGCTGATTTGAAAATTTCAAAGGGTGACCATTTCATTTTGAAAGACGCAGTTTTCGTGCTAGGGTTAGGATTGGGAGAGAATGCAAGAAAGAAAGAAAAAGAGAGAAGTCCATGGTTGCCACCGGAGGGTGGACGTGATCGGAGACGTTCTTACCGGCAAAGTCGAAGGCGAAGGAGAAGTTGTTACCGGTCGTGAACGGTGTGGAGCGCGGAAGGTTCGTCCCCTTTCTATTTTCTCCCCTTTGTAGTGTTTGAAGAATAGAAAGTATATGAGGTTGTTCTTCCTTTCTTCTTTTGTCATCATTTGTCTATGTTTCCTTTAATTTTTAAATGACTTTCGAAAACCCTAAACTAAAGGGGGAAGGTTGTGAGAGAAAGTTGCGGTAGGGAGAAGAGCAAATGCTGAATCGGTAACGAGTTTGATAGCTGTTGAGTGAGACGCATTGAGAAAACAAGTTTGGTAGTTAAAGAGTGAACACAGGAGCGGAGAGTGAGATACATGAAATTTGAAGCTAGGGTTGCGGAAAAGGGGAAATCGAACAAGGTATGTGGAGTTAAACTTTATGGTTTGTTGATTGTTTACGCATGGTTGTTAGTCTCTTTTTGAATACTGTACACACAACCCATCCTTCATCCTACTTTAAACCATATCACATTTTATTTTTGAATTGAATGATCAATCGTTGTACTAAAAAACAGAGAAAAATAGTTAAAACTACATTAACCACGCATAAGACTCCAAAAAAGAAGAAAACGTTATGGTTTAATAGTTACAAAAGCTAACACAGTATCATAATAATTACACTTACTTCCATAAATCCACATACTTAAGTGCTTTTGGAAATGTGATTTCAGTGACTTTTTATTGAAGTTTATGAATATTTTTGGATATAAAGTTGGAAAAGTTTAGTCTGTTTATGAATATTCTTAGTAGAGAAACTCTTGAAAGCACTCTATTTTGAGTCCAATCACACCCCATATGTTTATCATAAAGTTTTATACAAATATATTCCAATTATAATGAAAAAAAGAAGCAATGCATGATTAAGTTTTATTGAACAAAATTAAATCATGAGAAGAATAACTTCTTTCTCTCTAGTTATATGAATGTAATAATTTGTGAAACTTGCCTGTGGTGTGCCATTTTTGTGTGTTTGAAGTCGATACTCGTGCATGATCCAATCTGATTTTTGTCCATTGGGTGCTTGAGCTTTGTAAAAGACTAGGGTTTTCCTCATTCCTATGGAGTCATGCTTTGAATAGATAGCTTTGTCTCTTCCAGTTTCTTTCCAAAACCCTGTTGCAGTTGGACCAATGATAAGGAAACAAAGGAAAACATACATAAATTACTTTCTGCTTTATAGTTGTTAATACTATAGGCTGTCAGATGATGTTAGAATTTGTTGGTGTGTGATGGAAATAACTTCAACAAGGTGGACAGATGAGAAGGAATGGAAAGTGAAATCTGAAGTTCATTTTTCTGAGATACAGAGCAAACTCATAGATTCGGGTTTAGGGTTTGACTTAATTCCCCAAAATCAGATTATTAATAAAGACTATCAAAACATTATAAGCTCTATTTAAGTCAATATCTATTTGATGCAAGGTTAAACCGTCATCTTTGTTTAGTTTGCTAAATTGAACTAAAGCCAAACTTCCTTTCATTTCATTACTTTTTGAAGTAATATTATACAACAATGAAAAAAATTCATTGTGGCCTTCCTTGATAGGGTTAATCTCTTAAGTTGGATAGGCCAATTTTCAACATGTGTTATTAGTTTAGAAGATTGTTATGCTATGTATGCTTTAAAACTTGGATCTTGTCTTGCGAATTTGACTTTCTGTAGAATAAATATGGAATTTTGGAGATCTTTCTTTGATCTTGTATTGTTGTGAACGAAGCAAACTTAGGTCATTTGTCTCTTTTGATATCAATGTTATTTCTTGTTATCCTCTTACAAACCCTTGTTTCTTTTATTTTGTTTTCTTAAAAAGAATTTGCATGCCTAGTTATGTTTGGTAACTGAATTGCCTATATTATAAGTGGAATCTTATAACAAAGTTAGCAATTCAAAACTGTACCTATCTGTTTAGGCTAAGGACGGTGGGAAATTGAAATACCAGAAGTGAGTAAAGCTGCTTTATCCTAAGATTCTGAACCAATCAGATTAAGTGTTTATATAGCTATAATGTGAACATTCAGTGTAATTATATATGGTTTTTGAATGTGATTTTGTTGTGAGAGATGTGTCTATATATGTGTTCCATTTAAATCTGTTATGGCTGATATTGTTGCAGAAAATGAAGTTTTGCTTGCTATCATTGTTGACCAAGAGGCGACCATTGCCAAGCTTGAGAAAATGGTTGAGAAGCTACAAATGTTTGTTGCACAAAAGAGGCAAGGAGCTGCTCATGTTGGGAACTCACATTCAAATAAAGATTATGACATGATAGTTGATGATTTTGGGACCAGTAATTCACAGGTAGATTATGAGCTAGTAGTTTCATCTGTTCTGGTTTCAAATTCTAAGAAAGAAAAAGAGATGGAAGGTGATGATGTTGAGAAGTCCAATTCTGAGAAGAATTTTGAAAGTACATTGTAAATTGTAAATTTGAATGATGTTAACTGTTGTATTTTTTTATGAAGGAAGGTTGAATATATGATCCATTTGTAATTGTTATTCAGTTGTTCATTTTCCAGGTTCAATGAATTTGATTTGGGAATACATTATTTTTTATCTTCCTTTTGTTCATAATGGCAATTCAATTAACCATGTGCTTCGTTACAGATAAACAATAACTAAAAAAGTTTTTAAGTCAATGCAGTTAAACATTTGATTTTTTCCTGCAGTAAGTGGTTTTTTCATTCAATATCAATATCTTGGGTGTAGTAAGTGGTTATTTACTAGGTCCTATGTGGTTATTTGTGAAAGAGGTTATGTACAACAATAAAGGTGGTTTAATTCAATATTATTATCACATTTCTTAGGTGCAGTAAGTGATTATCTACTAAGTTGTATGTGGTTATTTATGAAAGAGGTTTTGTACACAAATAGAAGTGGTTTAATTCAATATAAATCATGACATTTCTTAAGTGCAGTAAGTGGTTATCTACTAAGTCCTATATGGTTATTTCAGAAAGAGGTTATGTACAACAATAAAAGTTGTTTAATTCAATATCAATAATCACTTTTCTTATGTGCAGTAACTAGTTATCTACTAGGTCTTATGTGGTTATTTCTGAAAGGGGTTATGTATAACAATAAAAGTGGTTTAATTGAATATGAATGATCACATTTCTTAGGTACAGTAAGTGGTTATCTACTAAGTCCTATGTGGTTATTTATGAAAGAGGTTTTGTACAAGAAATAAAAGTGGTTTAATTGAATATCAATCATTCATTTCTTATTAGGTGCAGTAAGTGGTTATGTACTAAGTCCTATGCAATTATTTCTAAAAGAGGTTATGTACAACAATAAAAGTAGTTTAATTCAATATCAATGATCACATTTTTTAGGTGCAATAAGTGGTTATCTACTACGTTCTATGTGGTTATTTTTGAAAGAGGTTCTGTACAACACAAAACCTGGTTTAATTCAATATGAACGATCACATTTCTTAGGTGCAGTAAGTGGTTATCTACTATGTTATATGTGGTTATTTATGAAAGAGGTTTTGTACAAGAAATAGAAGTGGTTTAATTGAATATCAATCATCCATTTATTAGGTGCAGTAAGTGGTTATGTACTAAGTCCTATGTGGTTATTTCTGAAAGAGGTTCTTTACAACAATAAAAGTAATTTAATTCAATATCAATGATCACATTTTTTAGGTGCAGTAAGTGCTTTCCTACTAAGTTCTATGTGGTTATTTTTGAAAGAAGTTCTGTACAACAATAAAAATGGTTTAATTCAATATCAATTATCACATTTCTTAGGATAGATTTCATCAATATGGTTGCCATCCAAACTTTTATGAATAACCAAACTTAAATTTTCATCCATAAAGCATTTTATAATCAATCATAAAATTCATAAACATTAAACAGTACAACATATTCTTCATTACAGAAACTAAACAACCTAAAATATGTACATTATGTTCAATATGTGTTCCCGTACTTCAATGTATTCAACTTGGCCATGTTGTCCTACTTCATGAATTAATCAATGCCTAAAGCATCTCACATTTCTTCAATACCCTACTGCGATGAACATTATCTTCGTGTAATACCCACTGACAAACCATCTGTTGTTGCATAACTTGTAATTGTTCCTGCAATAACAATACTCTTGTTAAATATTACACTTTAAAACCTTTTATCATAAATCATATTGAAATAAACATATACATAAACCTTTTACTCAGAGACTGAGAAGAGAATTGATTGAAAAGTGAAAATAAAAGTGCAGGGTGTGACTTTAGAGATTGCATTAGTTTGTCCATATCACTATATCCTACACATTTTTCAAAACACAATCAACATCATTGTATAATGAGAGTGACAAGTTCAGTTTCATGTATTGGTAAAATAATATGTATTTAACTAATGCATGCATAAAGTGGAACTGTGATTATATAATAGTTACAACACGTCTTTAGCCAACAAAAACAAAAATATTCATAAAACCCATCATATGACATCAATGAGCACATACACCAGTATTCACACTATTATGTTTACAACCAATAGTACCCACCACAAAAATGAAAGTTATTACACACTAACACGGTCTTAACCAATACACCAGCAAGTTCACCTTCATTCTAAAAGGAAAACAAATATAGAACTGCATGTGGTTTGAAAAATAGATTTTGCAGAATGTATTAAAAAGAATAAGCTGAGTTACAAACCATAATGCAGAGTTTTTGTTTTTCTTATCATTTAACTATGTATATGATACCTGCAAAATGAATATACCCTGTTGCCATATAATGAAGAAAAGGATGTAGTCCCAAGTTCCATATATTTGTCTGAAGAAATTTGTGTTATGTTCTTTAAATTATATGCAATCTTTTATGGTTCAACAAATGTTAGTATGATAGCAAGAGCTTGATTTGCTTATACTTTGGTGGACATGTGAAACTTCAATTCTATAGAAATAAGTAAGTTTTGTTGAAGAGATTTGTATGTTGATGATGTGAGATAGAGGGCTATAGTAAAGTTCAAAATGTGATTTTATTACTGCAAAAAATAATTGAGGAGGACTAGAGTGTAAGGTGAAGCTATTAGTATTGCCATTAATCAAATAAATGTAATACAATTAGGCAGTTTTTCGGTCTCTATCAACTTCAGAGGGCATGTAAAAAAGTGTATGAGTTTTTGGAAAAGAGAAAGGGTTGTAAGGGTAGTAGTACTTGCAGGGTTATTGTCTAGGTCTGCCCATGACCACAACCATCATTTATGCCATGTTTTCATCATTAACAACCAATTTGCTCATATTGGCTTAAAACCATGGTCCTTCCAATCCAACTTCTTTTTTGGTTTTTCTTATACTATTAATTAGCACAATTACTTTAATCCTAAAATACTCTTTAAACTTTTTATAAGATAAGGAATCATTTATTGTGATGATCGTGAAAGTGATGAATTTAATCAAAAACAAAGATAATGTAAATCCATAAAATGAACTTTAGCTTAAATCACCTTCAAAATTTCAGCCAAGATTTAGTGTAGGAAAATGTGATTAGGTTGAGTCAATTACAACTTTCTTTGGACTTACCAGAGATATGACCTTTCTTTGCATACCCAATTAACTATAACTACAAAACAACCTTCCATAATCCAATAAAATATTGATTCACTCAAACCGAAAACCAAAATAGGTTCATACATTCCCAGGTTCATACATATATACACATGCTCTACACACACCATACAATTATATATTAAAGAAGATTTATCAAATTAATACAATAAAATATCTCTGCAGCATTTTAATTCAAACATCAGAGAATTCCTACAACAATTTTAACCCAAACAGCAAATAATTTTTCTACAGCATTGGAATCAAAACAACAAACAATTTTTTGTAGCATTCTAATCAAAACAACAAACAATTTTCTGCAGCAATTTAATGTTAAAACAGTAAAGTTTCTGGTGCAGTAACAACAATCAAAAGAGCCCAATACAACAAGATTTTCTACTACAGTAACAACAAAAACAACAAGCAGTTTATACAACCTTTTTCATCCAAACAACAACTACAAACAAAAAGAACAACATCATCACTAGTAGTGCTCAAAAGGGTAAAACTACCACAAAAAAAAAATGAAAAAAACCTACCTCAAAGTCACACACCACAGAACCGACACAAGTCGAAACGCAAACCAGAGACCACAACCCTCAACTTCACAGCCACCCGAAACCTCCACAACCACCGAATGGGAGCGGCAAAATGATGCTAAACCACCTTTAAACCCACGAAAAACCTTCACAACCACCGATTCAACCGCCTCAAATACACAAATCGGAAGCAATGAACAATGAGGGACAAAGAGAGAAGAAAGTAAAAAAAAGTAAACCTAGATTGTATTCTTCATTCACCATGAAAAAGAACAAAAACAAAATTTAGCTTTCTCCCATTTTTACCCTCAGTCAATAAACAATTTTTTTAAAACAAAAATGACGTGGCCCGTGTCATATGAGTGTAAGTGACACGTTGTATTACTACTCTACTTTAATTTATCCTTCTCTTCAAATTTAGTTTCATAGTTTTAACCACTTTTTACATCATTTATGTTTTGGACAACAAGTTAAGATTTCAAGCTACCTAAGACTTTCTAAAGATCTATTGGAAGCAATGCAAGAGTTGTTAATAAAAAGGCAATATAGTGAGTTATATACATTTATAAAATATTAATTCAATATATAAATGGTTTACAAATAAATTTTAATTTGATCACCGAATCCTAAATCAAATGCTCTAACTTGAAAAATAAATTATTTGCTAGTTTCTTTAGAAAATTCTAAAAATCGAGTTTATTTAGTTCATTAAAAAAATTCGAATAAACATAGAGCGAAAATGTCAAGAAACACTATTAGATCAAGACCCATTTTAGTTCTTGTAATTATGGTGTTTAGAGTAAAAAAACTAAAAAAAAAAATCTCTATTGGATATTAAAATGATAGTTATCTAAATGTGAAATGTGAATGTTTAGTTCCAAGTATTGAAACGAAAATCAAGGATTCAATTAATTAAGCAAAAGAACCACGATAGAAGCTAAAGGATAGAACATGTGCATGCACATATAAGCATAAAAGTAATACAAAGTAAACAGGAAATGAAATAAAAGACGAAAGGAAGGAGACACAAGGAGCGTGAAAAACTTGCTCGTAAAGTCATGCTCTCCAAATTCCAATGGGAAAAAGAAATCCTTCCCCTTTATTAAATGAAAGTCTAGAACAGTGAGTGAGGGATCTTTATTCCTTGCCTAGAATTTACTCAAATGTACTTAGCAAGTAAACTTTATTCAGATAACAATACACAAAACCCTATGATAGTAAAATAATCTCGATCAGAAAATCTGTTACTACCCACACAAGCCTCTCCCATCTACATCCCCACAATAATAAATTTCTTGTCATCAAACAATGTCTGCAACTTCCATTTCAAACCTTCAAGAAAGGCTCCAGGACCTTCAAAAGGCAAAGGAAACACCTTCACCAGCCCCCCAAAACGCCAAAATCCAACGAGTACCACCACACCTTCTCCGAAATCGAAAGAATTTCAGCAAGTACTACTCTCCAAAGTTAGTGTCATTTGGTCCCATCCACCATGGTGATCTCAATCTACACCTGGGAGAACAGTACAAAAAAATGTGGGCAGCAGAGTACATTGGCAGCACCAAAATATCCCCCCAAGAACTGCACAAAAAGGTTGTACAAAACATGGAATCCTTGAAGCCCCTCTTTGACGACGATCTTTTCACCCAAAATCAAAGGTTTTCAGAGTACGAGAAACAAGGTTATGGATCTCCGGAGGACATGATCAGTTGGATGCTGTTCGTCGACGGGTGCGCCCTTCTGCACATTCTGGAACATGCGAAGCTCGACAAACCGTATAAAATGAACGTAAAGGTAGACCAGCTTGTGCTGGTGATGCAGGACGCGCTTCTGTTGGAGAACCAGCTTCCGTTCCCGTTGCTCGAACATCTATGGAGGGACTCCAAAGTAAACCTCATGGAAATTATGAAAGGGTTCCTTCGTTGCCACCATTGGGCCACCAAAGAAGATCAGGTAAACTTTACAGCGGATTTCCCACAGCCTACTCATCTTCTTGACCTTCAACGCTCTATCATCCTTTATGAACCTCCATCTCAAAACACTGACAAGAAAGGATGCTGTGTTCCAAAGCGCCACATCGGCAACGGAAGCGATGTTTCACCAGAAAACCAAGACGACATGGTAACATACAGGTACAGTTTTTAAATTGTCCACAACCATTTATATATATTAAAGAGAAAAATAAATGATTGAGAAATGAGAGCTTAATGACGTGACATTCTTATATAATTAGTTTCTCTTTCTGTATTTGGAAAAAAATTGTTCAAGATATTAACTTCTGAAACAGTAAAGTCGCATTACTTTTGAAAACTTCATTTTTCATAAATTTATGAAGAAGTTATGCATTGACTTTGGTTTTGAAGTTGTTAATTGCATTAGGATAGCCGACAAAAAACACTAATTAAGATTTCAAAAGTCAAGATGTTTCACCTGAAAACCAAGACGACATGGTAACATACAGGTACAGTTTAAATTGTCCCCAACCATTTACTCATATTAAACAGAAAAATAAGACTTTGTTTACTTGAATTTAGGAGTAAGTGATTGAATGAATTTGAGAAGATTTAAAGGTAAATTTTTGTTCGTTGTTTATTTGAGTGGATTTGAAGATAAGTGAGAGTAGATTTGAAAGTAAAGTTTGTAAGAATTAGTATAAGATTTTATTGATGTGACAGATTAAAAATATTTATTTCCAAATTCACTCTCACTTATCTCGAAATCCATTTAAATAAACAACAACAAAATTTACCTTCAAATCCTCTCAAATCCATTCAATCACTTTCTCCAAAATCCATTCAAGTGAACAAATGTAAATGATTGAGAAATGAGAGCTTAATGATGTGACATTCTTATATAATTAGTTTGTCTTTGTAATTGGAAAAAAAATTGTTTAAAATAAGTCAAAAACATATTAATGGTTATGAGCTAAGTCGTGTGGACAAGAGTAATTACGACTTCAATATTGATATTAATTTATGAATAAAACATGTATAGTTTTTATGACTTTGCTTTTGAAGTGGTTATTATTGTAGAAAAGTTGACAAAATAATCGAACTAAGATTTTTCAAAACATGTAGATCATTGTTCTTAAAAACTTATCCGTAGTGTATTGCGCATGTTTCTCAAGATATAACTGGAACTTTCCAAAAGTCAGGATACTAGAATTAGTAAGGAACTCTAAAAAGAGTAGAAAATAAACCTAAAATAATTTTAGGAAAGAAAAGAGAGAAATAATGAAACTAAGAAGAAAGGATAATAAGAGAAAAGTGTTTTGTGTTTTGGAAGAGCAAAAGAATGCACTGTTTATAGAGTAAAATAAGAGATGGGAAAAGGCTCACGGTCTGGTGGAAACTACCCCTAGAGTTTGCACTTTACATCCTGGTCAAAACCGTTCACAAAATTTACATCTTAATCCTTGGGGAAAAAATATATTAGACCGTGCAGAGAAGAAATAATCATCATGCAACGTTCCTATATTTCTTTCGAGAAAAAAAGGTTTGCAATACAAGTTTATAACAGTTATGAGTTCACAATACTTATCTCATGACCACTAATACTTTTTTAACTTATATATTTTGGTAATATCTGGGTAAATTTGCCTTATATATGTAAAAAGACCTATATAATCATAAATACGTGATGCTTTGGTATAACTTATAATTTGTGTGTCTAAATTATGTAGGAACATAAAGGAGTTGAAAGCAGCAGGGATTGAATTCATGTCAAGTAAGACACGAAGGCCAGCAGACATATCATTCTCCCTTGGTTGGTTTCATTCAACACTGAAGCTTCCGCTGCTACTGTGCTAAACCTGATAGCGTATGAGATGTGTCCCGATTTTCAGAATGACTATGGGATTTGCTCTTATGTGTCCTTCTTAGACTCACTCATAGACCACCCAGATGATGTGAAGGAACTCAGACAAGAACGAATTTTGCTTAATTCACTAGGGAGTGATGAGGAAGTGGCTGACCTTTTTAATACCCTTAGCACTGATTTAGTGCCTGATATGGGGAAATATGTTCATCTTAGAAATCAAATTGAGAAGCATTATAAGGATAAACTTAGGACTTGGTTGGCTCTTGGGTATAATACTTATTTCAGCAACCCTTGGGCCATTATTGGTTTCCACGCTGCAGTTGTGGGTCTTGTCCTAACCTTTGTCCAAACTTGGTATGCTATTCACCCAACAAAATGATATCTTTGTTGTTGTTTTATGTATGATTGGGATCTCCAAACTTTTGAGGTCTTGTATTGTGTTACGGAATCACCAAAATTGCTGAAAATGTTTTGAATTGGTTTCTTGGATCTTTATAATGTAATGTGGTCAATAACGATGTTCCTATAAAGGTAATTACCATATATAGTTCGCTTTTGTAAAATTTCACTAAAGGCATTTTATATGGTTTGATTATTGATGAAGGTAAAGGTGATTTATGAAGAATGAAACTTGTCATTATGGGTGTTAGAAGTGGGTTTAGATAAATATAAAATAACTATGAGTGATTTTGAAACTATTTACGAATTTGGATTAGTTTATTTTAGAGAACTTTGATTTCTTTTTACTTTCTTAAGTTTTATAGCTTTTTTTTTTTTACTTTCTTTAAGTTTTATAGCTTTAACCATTTGACGGTGGTTCGAATTGAGGATATTTCAATGTAATTTTTCGAACATCATGGAAGGATGTATGAAACCACAATAAACATTAGAAGGGAGAGTGGGTTGAATAGTGTTTTAAAATTGTTTTCACAATGTAGTGTCAGATGAATATTATAAAGTAAGTTGATGAATAGGATTTATTAAGCAATTGTTGTTTTGCAAAGCTCGTGAAAAAGATATTGTTGATAGGGGAACTATATCTAGAAAAATCCATCTCACATATGTGTTTTTTATGATGAACAAAAAGAAATGTTTTATGGTTTCTTGCACAATAAATGGCAAAACAATTGCTTAATCATTACTGTGTTTCTGCTTGAAATGCTTTCGTATATGCATTCATTGTATGGAAATGAATCAATTGTTTAAACACATTGCACTTTGTATATATGGAAGAAATAATCGATTAAACTTTTTATATAATTTGTTAAATTTCTTCAAATTTCAGTACACTAGTAAAAAAAAGATTTTAACTCGTGCATTTGACAACGGTTTAGTTGTAACCAAAGTAAAAATTTGCACGGTGACATTTTTGTAATTATCACAAACATATATGCCTTGGTTCAAAAAAGAACTGATGCCTAAAATTGGCGCGATGACATTTTTGTAATTATCACAAACGTATATGTCTCAGTTCAAAAAAGAACCGATACCTAAAACTGACGCACTGGCCTTTTTGTAATTATCGCAAACGTATATGCCTCGGTTCAAAAGAGAACCGATGCCTAAAACCACGACATAAAATAACTAAATTTTTTCTTTTCTTTTTTGGAGAGGGTTTACGCAGCGGTTCTTTATAGAACCGAGGCCATAGACCCTTATTGCCTCGGTTCAAAAAATAATTGAGGTAATAACATCTGTTTAGGGTTAAATTTCGCGAACAGAGGCATTTTCAGACAAAAGCTTTTCTGTTTGTGGTGTTGCGCCGCTGCTCTTTGTTCTTCCATTTTCGCAGCCATCCTCTTCAACTTTTCTTGCATTTTTTCTTTCATTTTACGTTGATTAAGTGCTTGGGTATGATTTTCTTTCTTTTTGACTGATTGATTTTGTGCACAGGTGCTTTTCAGCTCTTCGAATAAACGCTTTGGGATGTTCATTTTGTTTCGTTTCAGCCCCAAACTCACCTTCAAGGTTAGTTTTCTTTTAGGTTTTACATGCTTTTGTTTGGTTGATTGTTCTTCATACACCATACACATCAAATCATAGGTATAGGTAAAACTGAGAGTATGCTCAAACGAATTCTAAGTGAAATGAAAATTTGTATAAAGAACCAAAAAATCATGAAATCACCTCACAAAAATTTTCAGCTCAAACTTCAAAGTGTAACTATTTTAATTTTTTTTTTAGTTTGAAAAAAAAAACAAAAAAAATATTCCAGATAAATAGAAAACAATGTTTTTTGCGTTGTTTGTGTTTCTAGGATTTTGTCATATGGTTTATTTGATACATAAATGATAATTATTTTTTAAAAATATTACTTTAAACCGCAGTTCTAGTAAAAACTAAGGCAAAAAGGGTCTATTACCTCGGTTCTGGATCTAACTGAGGCAATAGACCCTTTAATTAATTAATTTAAGGGTCTACGACCTGAGTTCAAATTAGAACCGAGGCAATAGACTCAATTTTTATTTTTTATTTATTTGCTTTACTGCTTTGGGTTTTGTGAACCGAGGCAAAAAATTCTGACTTTTTACCTCGCCTGAATATACCTCGGTTGCAGAACCACTGTCATAAACCCAAAACAATCGAGGCAATATCCCTTAGTTGCACCAGTGTACATGCTTAACCGGGGCAAAATAGCTATGTATTAACTGATTACATTAGTTGTATAATTGATTAAAACACGTTATGCCAACATGTGTTTGCTAAGTGCATTGATGTGTTTGAAATGGAAAATGATTTTTAAATTTGCTTAAGAAGGGAACTTACCCAATTACATAAGTTTCATAATCGGTTAAAATGTTTATCTTGTGAAAATCATTTTCATTAAAAGCCATAACTGCTTATGACAGTCATATTTGTTTGTTGTTGGCTTGTATGATTTATTTAATCGATTGCATGTGCTGTTTGATCTGTTAAATCTGAAACAGATGTAAGACTGTTAAAGTAGAAGAAAAAACTTAACAGATTACATTAAAAGTGTAATCGATTAAACTGTCTGGTTTGAAAAAATCTATAAATAGACGCGTTGTGCGTCATTCAATACAATTACATGAACTTACACTTTCATAATTGACTTGTTTGTTAAGTATTGATTGCACGAGCGTCCTAAGACTTCTTGGATAATCAAGATCATACATTTGGAAAGAAATCATCAAGATTCTTGCAAGATAGTTGTGCTAATACATTATTAATCAAAACTACACTTCAAATGTACTCTTTGAGGATCAGTGTTAACATTACAATCAAGAGGATTATGTTCCTGTTGCTGTGAGTCAGGAGGAGAACTTATGTGTTCTACATTGATTGTCACAATATTGTTGACATCTATAACTAGAAAAATATTGCAAGAAAGAAAAATAATATAAAATTAGTTAATTAAATTTTTACTACAAATTAATTATGACAATGAAAATAACTTACATAAGTTGGAATTGTCCCTTCTTCACATTGTATGATAATTTCTTTCATATAACACATGTAATACCCACAATTATTGTCGTTGGGTTGTTTTGGACACAAAAAAAATCAAAAGTTGAAAACATCTTTATAATTTGAACATAACAACAATCCAGAACTCAAGTAAACTCCAAACAGATTTAATGCATGGTAACTCTTAATATTAAGTCTTCCTTATTTACATGTACGAAGATAATCCCTTCGCTAGATGGAAGACCAGAAGATATAACATAATTTGATAAAAACTACTTATTTTACTGATATTTTAATTACAAGAAGCACTAATTTCATAGGATTATAAACCTCACCTCTGTTTGGGTATCAACAGATGCAACATGTTTATTTTTATGCAGATCTTGAAGTGAGTCAATTTCATCTTCTAATTGAGAAGCACTGATGAAATCTACCAAGTCATCGATCTCAGCTGTAGGACTTGACAAATGTCGCTCAGAAATAAATATTTAAGAACCACCACTATTTAATTGACCATTTTAGACCATTTAATACTGCTGATACTGAAGAGACGAAAGAAAAAAAAAAGAAACTTAAAAAGTGTTGATAAACAATTACACACTAAACACACCACATTTGTCTATAGTTGTGCAAGCCTCCTCAAAAGTGAATCCCATATCAACAAGTATGGACAATATCTCAGTTGAGGGTTTTTCCTGCGAAATGGAAACAAATAAATGGAATCTATATACACAATGTGAGTAAAATGCTTCCTAAAATTCAGATAACTAACACGTATGCATGAATAATATAATATGGCTGGTGCAGTATTTAATATATCATATGATGCAACTATATCTCTTATTCATTTTAAATATTTCATCATAATTTGTTAAGGTATTGTTTTTTTTTAATTATTTGTATGAGTGAACTTGTTATAGCCTTAAAAAATAAATTGCACCTTATATAAACTATTGTCGTGCATTAATGCCATTTACTATAACCAAATTTGCCCATGCTATACTTCTCCATCAATCTTTTCCAGATTAAAATAAAATAATTCAAGATAATTTACAACGACTCGAATCAAATAAACTAAACATAATCTAATTACTTCTAGACCCATCAAACATTCACTCTTCCTCAATCATTACCATCAAAACATTATGAATAAACCAGATTACAACCACTTAACAACCATACACAAATCTCCAGCATTACTTATATAGAATACAAGAGTCATTTAGGAGTAACTTCTTTACCTGTACCATCACCGCCATGTCCACCTTCGGGTACCTCGCCTTGTACATACAACATTCTAGGTTCGGACCCATCCTTCGATAATCTCTCTCAATGCCGACTCAGGGCTTTAGGGAAATGAAAATGGGAAGAAAGAGTACTTGGGAATCCTATCTTCCACCGCACTTGATGAACCTTGGCTGACAAGCAATGACGAAGGAGAAGAGAACGCAACAACGACTTGCTTAACTAAGAACGATCAGGTTTGATGAATGCAACACAGGTTTGGGATGAACACGAATTGAAATTTGGGGGAAAGCGGGAAGAGAAATTTGGGGGTAAATACGAAGTGAAATTTGGGGACAGTGGGTTGGATAAATCTGAACAAAGTGAGATTGAAAATTAGGGAAAATGAGTAAATTTTTGGCAAAGGATAAAAAGAAGCTCGAAGGAAAAACGTAAAAGAGCACGCAGACGAGGGGGACTGAAAACCTCATAGTATTTTTCTAAGGAAGCGTGGTCTATTGTCACATTTTTAAATAGTTCTTTTTTAAATAATTATTATCTATTGGTCTGCACATTCATAAATAACATTTATTTAAAAAAACGTGAGTATTATCTTTAGCCAATTTTACAGTAACGATGAGGATCTACGTTAGAAGAATTGGAAATAAAAATTAAACATAGTCTATTAAGAGGTGTTGGGGCTGTTAGGCCAGGGTTGTTAAGCTGTGTAATGTCTTTTAGGGTGTTAGCTATGTAAGGGAGAAAGGTGTCTTGAGATAGGGAGGTGATTTTTTTGTATGATAAAATAGCAAAATATGATTGATGACAGAGATAATTTCACCCAAGAAAAACATGTTCAAAAAGTAGAAAGTAGAACCCATCAATGTCAAGTTCTCTTCAATTGTAATAACATTGCCAATTCAATAGTCTCCCACTAGATAACTAAGAGGGAAAAGATTAAATAATTTGAAACGTGAACATAAATGTTTTCTTCTTTTATTTCCTTTTTGCTATAAAAGTGACTCTTTTTTTTGTTGCATTTAACTTCATAACAAATAATATATAACCTATTGATTGTGCCAACTTTTCCCTATAAAGTGACACACCAACCCACGGTTGTAAAGGATATGATATAAACTATGGTTGGAAAGGATACTATATAAACAAATAACTTTATTATTATGTCTTTAGTCTTTTATTAGTGTTTAGCATTTTGAAGATGTAGAAAGAGTAGGAAACATCATGATCGAGGAATTGAGTGAATAATTTCAAAATAGATTAAATGGTTACATTTATTAAAAGCAAATGTAAAACAATTTTATATTTTATGTAAAACATTTTATTATAAAATACATTTTATTAAAAAAATATATAAATAATTTAAATAATTCCTAACATAAAAATAATAAAGATTCCTAATTTTGTCATTCTTCTACTTAATAATTGTGAATGATAATTTATTTTACTGAATTATTTTTACTTCATCTTTTTTTTTATTTTGTACTAAATTATAGTAATGAATTATTATATATAATTCATTTTTATTTTATTTCAATTCTTTCTTTTATTGTACTTCATTTGTTAATTATGTTAGTGTTATTGTTCTTGTTTTATTTTATGTTCATGTAAAACAAAATATAAAAATATTTTTAATAATATATGAAATTGTCCTTTAATTTATAAAGAGTTATATTTTATTTCAATTAATGTATTTAAAATATTATTTTGTAATAATTTTAATTCAATTTCTATCATTAATTCACAAATATGAACTCTAAAAGTAATTATGTAATTAAAATTATTAATTTTTTAATAAAATTATATGAATAAAACTATATAGGAAAATAATACATATAAAATATTTTCTATTTAATTAATACAATGACATATAAATCAAAATGATTTTGATATTATTTTCTATTTTTATTGTAGTATTTTATTTTCTACCAACTAATTGAATTAAATTTTTCAATATTATTTTAAAATACACAAATTGAAATACAGGAAAAACTTCCAGTAAGAGGAGAGTTTGAAGAGAGTTTTTAAATTTTTCTTACAAATAAGTGTTAGTGCTTTGATAGGGGTTTGATAGTTTGCAGTAAATGTTAAACACTTAAATATTTCTAATTGTGTTACAAAAACTTTTACTAGTCCAACTTACTAGACCGTTTAACTATACTGAGTAAACAATCCAAGTGTTTTAATTCATTTATGAGTTTACAAACACAACAAAGGTGTTTTTAGAAAACAAGTACAAATTATAACTCTTGTATAGAGAGGATAAGTTTTCAATACAAAGAAATATGAAGACTTGTAATAAACTTTTCTTTTTCATAAACAGTGTTAGACAATAAAAGTTTGAGAGAAAATGATAACGTAAAATTTAAAGTGTATTCTTCTTTTCTCTCTTTATGCAATCCTCTTTATATAGTCTTCTTCAAAAAAGATTTGTTACTTAGAAGTATTGACTTTCTCGTAGGTAGGTAGCATTTTGGTACGAAGTTAGATGCTATGTGCTTTTGTAGAGATAGCTTGTATGGATGAGTAGAGCATAAAGCACTTGAAGAAACATTTTCAAAATGTCTTTCTATCTCTTAATGTTGCTTTGGTCCAGTGCCAAACTTTTGAAAAAGCTTTATACTTTGGTGATCTACATAGATAAAGAGAAGACAACACCACAAACAAAAAAGTACTATCTATATACATGCATTTAATACATTAGACGTTATGCAATTAGGCAAGGTAATGTTAGGAGAAGACAAACTCGTCTATAGAAACCTTGAGATTGTTAGGACAAGACAAGCTCGTCTATATAAACTTTAGTTTTGAATTTTAACTAAACAACATGAAAGGAAGAAGTCTAACAGATTAAAAGAATAGAAAACAAATGTTAAGTGCTAGGATAGAAAAGCCTAAGTTAGAAAGAACAGGTAACCTCACAATAGGAAGTCCCATAGAATAGAAGAATAGAAAACGAACATTAAACGCTAGGATAGAAAATCCTAAGTTAGAAATAATAGGTAACCAAACATTAAACGCAAGGATAGAAAACCCTAAATTAGAAGGAATAGGTAACAACATAATAGGAAGCCTCTTAAAAGCTAGGACAGAAACTCTAAGTTAGAAAGAACAGGTATCCACACAATAAGTCCAAAACACCAAGAAGAAAAGACATAAACGATCCTCTGAAAGAAGTCGAACACATAGAAAATCACAGAAAGATCAAACTAGGATAACTTAGAAAACAATAAGATTAGGCCAACTTAGGAAAACACTTAAGATTTTAGGAAATAGAAAAACAACCAAGTCAAAACACCTAGATGCAATGCCAAACGACTATTAAGTCAAAAGCGTTTAAGAGAGTTGAAGCTAAACCTGTAAATCGTATCATACTTAAAGGGTTTTTCATTTAACTCTCGAGAAAACGAAACAATGTCAATAAGATGTCGTTGAAAAAAACACCCTAAAAGACTAAAACTTAAAACACCAAAGAAAACAAAAAAATGCTAAACATTGTCCATATAAAAAAGTTTTTACTTAGTCTAAACGATACCAAGAGCTAAACTATTACTTCGTCTAAATGATGAAGTCTTTACTCAACACTTGATGCCTTTAGAAGAAAAACTTAACTGAGAAACGCTACCTTAATAATAGGAAATCAAAAAACATTTTATTGTTTTGACCAAGCATTAAATGACATTACATGCTCAATATTCTAAAACAACAAAAGTGATATTGATAAGTGTGAAAAAGAGTTATTTTTACACTTATAAATGATCTCAATCTTCTAATTATTCATGTTATTACTCAGTGAAATGTTGTAATAGGAAGTATATTGTTTTTGTAAATTATTGTACAGGAAAGGATGTATAATTGGGAGTCTGCCAAGCCAATTCTTGCATAGCGCAAGCCAAAACTCGTACTGCCAGGAAACGGAAATTCGCATAGCGCACCATTACTTGTGCGCTGTGCGAATAACATCAGTTGAGAGGCAGCAGTTACACGAAATTCGCATAGCGCACACACACCTCTGCGCTGAGCGAATTAATGAAGTTATGTGGTTTTAAAAGACGTGACAGAAAGGCAGAAACGATCTTCTGACACACGAAAATAGCCAGAAAAATACTGGAGAATTCAGGAGACGATCAGGAGACCTTTCAAGACATCAAGACTTCACTTTCTGCAAGGAATTGCTGTAAAGAGTACGTTTGATATGTCTAGGATAGGCTAAATTTTCTGTTCATTGGAATTGGTTGTATGACGAATCATTAATGTAAATTTCCTGTGCAATATATGTTTCTGTTCTTGTTCTTTTCTTGACTTAATCTTGATTATACGAAAGTATTAATCTCTTTAAAAGTTCTTTTGTACTGGGAAGTATTTTTAGAACCAGAAACGTAAGAAAAGAAACTAAAAGTAACTACGCTAGGAATAACTTCTATGCTTTTGGTCATTCTCAACATCTGAATTTAATGCAAAATTATCTGATGAATTAATTAAGGAATTAATAATTCAATAGGTAATTTTAGAACTTGTTTTAAGGAATTAAACCAAGATACTCTCATGTGAATGCTTGAACAGAGAATATATGTTGTCCAGGATTTTACTGTAATGTTAGTCAAAGACCAATTCCAGTGATCTTTTATCGCATTTTTCGATCTTAATTCTTTTACGTTGTTAATTTCATGTTTAAATTCAAATTGAAATCACAAATATCATCAGTAATTGATCTTGATAAATAATTTTAATTGATTAACGTAACTCAAATTCCCTTGGGAGAACGATACATTTTTACTTATCCACTGTATTACTTGTAACGATTTGGTATACTTGCCAAAACGTTATCAAGTTTTTGGCGCCGTTGCCGGGGAATTTGATTGTTATTGTTATTTCAGTCATTCATTGTTTATCAATTTCAATTCTGTTCCATTATCTGTAAATCCATTGTTTTTTTTTTATTTTTGTATATCTGTATATATACGTTGTGTTTTGTTTCTGTTGTTATTTCTTTGGGTTGATATCTTGAGATTTTTGTTCTCTGTATGAGTAGGAGAACAAAATCTGAAAATTTATTGTTTGATTTTGAGATTGAGAGAACAGCCCGTAGGAATAACAGTAGACGTAGGAGAGAAAATAGAAAAAAAGAAGCTAGAGAAGCTAGCTTGTCTGCTATCTTCAACACTTTTTCTTCATCTGATCAAAAGGATAAGGATATGGAGGGAAATAATGAGGAGGAACGAGTTAGGCGTACGTTGGAAGATTATGCTTCTGTGTCTATACCTTCATCTTTCAACAGTATAGCCCGACCTGTGGTAAATGCTGCTCATATGGAAATGAAACCTGCACTAATTCATCTGGTTCAAAGTAATCAGTTTACAGGAATGTCACACGAAAATCCCTATGATCATCTGACAACATTTAATGAGATTTGTAACACTGTAAAAATTTTACATGTGCCAGATGAAGCAATTAGATTGAGTCTATTTCCCTTTTCTTTGGCTGGAAATGCAAAGCTTTGGCTTAATTCTTTTCCTGAAGGGAGTCTGACTGCTTGGGATGACGTAGTGGCAAAGTTTTTGACTAAATATTTCCCCCAATCCAAGATCAATAAAGGCAAACAGGAAATATCCTCCTTTCAACAAGAGCATGAAGAGTCGTTGAGTCAAACATGAGAGAGGTTCAAGGGGTTGTTGAGAAAAACTCCAATTCATGGATTTGACATTCCTACTCAATTAAACCTTTTCTTAGGAGGTTTAAAATCTCACACAAAGCTTATGTTAGATGCCTCTGCTGGAGGTAACATTAGGTGGAAGACACCTGATGAGGCACAGGAAATAATTGAAAATATGGCATCGAGTGATAATGATGTCCAGAGTGAGAGAGTGCAAACGCAAAAGAAAGGCATGTTTGAATTGCAATCACAAGATGCCTTATTGGCCCAAAATAAAATCATGACTCAACAACTTGAATCAGTAATGAAAAAGTTGTCACAACTACCAAAAGAACTTCAAACTGTATCTCAAGCACAACATATTCAAACTGTGCAAGGTTGTGAACTGTGTGGTGGAGAGCACCAAAATGGACAGTGTGTTATTCAGTCTAATGCAAAGGAAGAGGTTAATTACATGGGAAATCAAGGCCATTCGGGCAACTATGGAAATTATAATCAAGGATGGAGACCTCATCCTAGCATGGGTCAGGCTAGTTCTAGTAGACCACCACAACAACAGTTTCAACAACAACCTAATCTTTCTGATAGGACATCCAAACTTGAAGAAACTTTGCAACAATTCATGCAAATGTCCATATCAAATCAAAAGAGCACAGAATCTTCTATAAGGAATTTAGAAGTTCAAATTGGTCAGTTGGCCAAGAAATTAGAAGACAAGCCTGCAAATACATTTGGAGCTAACACTGAAACAAATCCAAAAGAGCATTGTAAAGCTATTACTACAAGGAGTGGTAAAGTGTTAGAAAGTGTAGTTGTGAGAAAAGAGGATGAAAAAGAAAAATCCAGTGAAGAGCAAGAAGAGAAAGAAGAGAAAGTTAATGAAGAAGCAGATAAAAAGAAGGCAGTGGAAGAGAGTCATAAAGGAAAACAAGTTTTGAATCCTTTACCGTATCCAAAGACATATTCTAGAAAAGAAAAGGAAAGTCAATTTTCTAGATTCATGGCTCTCTTCAAAAAGCTGGAAATCACAATTCCCTTTTCAGAAGCACTTCAACAAATGCCCTCTTATGCTAGATTTATGAAAGATTTGTTGACAAAGAAGAGAAAGTATATTGAGGAAGAAACAATTGAGGTGCAAGGGAATTGTAGTGCAATCATCCAAAAACTTCTACCACCAAAATTTAAAGATCCTGGTAGTTTTACGATTCCATGCACAATTGGAAAACTCCCCATTGGAAAAGCATTGATAGACTTAGGTGCAAGCATCAATTTAATGCCTTTGTCTATGTTGAAGAAAATAGGGGACATGGAAGTAAAACCAACAAGGATGACACTTCAACTAGCAGATAGGTCTGTCAAGTACCCATATGGAGTCATTGAAGATGTTTTAGTGAAAGTTGACAAATTCACTTTTCCAGTGGATTTTGTTATTCTTGACATGGAGGAGGATACTAAAGTCCCCCTTATACTTGGAAGACCTTTTATGAAGACTGCTAGGGTGATAATTGATGTTGATGATGGTCATCTGAAGGTGAGGTTACATGATGGAACATTTACCTTTAATGTAGTAGAAGCTATGCAACACCCTAAAGATAGAGGAAACTGTTTCAGAGTTGAAGTTTTGGATGATGTTGTTGAAAAAGTGAGAAGTCAGATGTTTGTGAAATCTCCCTTAGAGCGTGTCTTGATAAATTCATGTGAGGAACTTACTTTAGAAGAAGAATCTGAAGTAGAGGATATTTCACAACATCTGGAAAAATTGAAAGAAGAGAAATCCACTGACGTGAAAGTGGAAAAATTAGAAAAGGCTCAATTAGATGATCAGGAAAAGATGGAATTAAAAATGCTTCCTGATCATCTTAAGTATGTGTTTTTAGAGGAAAATGCCAAGAAGCTTGTGATAATAAGCAATTCTCTGTCAAAGAATGATGAAGCAAAATTGGTTGAAATCTTAAAAGAAAATAAAAAGGCAATAGGTTGGCACATCTCTAATCTGAAAGGTATAAGTCCAACGTATTGCATGCATAAGATTATGATGGAAGAGGACTATAAACCCATAGAACAACCACAGAGGAGATTGAATCCAAATTTGAAAGAGGTGGTGAGAAAGGAAGTACTTAAATTGCTTGAAGCAGGAATGATATATCCTATCTCTGATAGTGCTTGGGTGAGTCCTGTACATGTTGTTCCTAAGAAAGGGGGTATGACTGTTGTTCAGAATGATAAGAATGAATTAATTCCGACAAGAACAGTCACAGGGTGGAGAATGTGTATTGATTACAGAAAATTAAATCAATCCACCAGGAAAGATCATTTTCCTCTCCCTTTTATGGATCAAATGTTGGAAAGGCTGGCAGGGCAAGCCTATTATTGTTTCTTGGATGGCTATTCCGGGTACCAATCAAATAGTAGTAAATCCTGAGGACCAAGAAAAGACTGCTTTCACTTGTCCCTTTGGTGTGTTTGCATATCGAAGGATGCCATTTGGTCTATGTAATGCTCCTGCCACATTCCAACGTTGCATGTTAGCCATTTTTGCTGATCTTGTTGAGAATTGCATAGAAGTTTTCATGGATGATTTCTCGGTCTTTGGCAAATCATATGATTTATGCTTGCAGAACCTGGATGTAGTCTTGAAAAGATGCATTGCCACGAACCTTGTGTTGAATTGGGAAAAATGTCATGTTATGGTTCGTGAGGGGATTGTCTTAGGACATAAGATCTCATCCAGGGGGATAGGTGTAGATCAAGCTAAGGTTGATGTGATTGAAAAGCTACCACCTCCTACGAATGTCAAAGGGGTAAGAAGCTTTCTTGGACATGTTGGATTCTACAGAAGATTCATAAAAGATTTTTCCAAGATTGCTAAACCCCTTTGCAATTTGCTTGTGAAAGACACTCAGTTTGAATTTGATGATGAGTGTCTGAAAGCTTTTGAGATATTGAAAGAGAAGCTAGTCACAGCCCCTATTGTAGTTGCACCAAATTGGACTCAAGATTTTGAGTTAATGTGTGATGCTAGTGACTATGCCATTGGGGCTGTATTGGGACAGAGACGTGGCAAAGTTTTTCACGTTATTCATTATGGCAGTAAAGTTCTGAATGGTGCACAATTGAATTATGCCACAACTGAAAAAGAATTTTTGGCAATTGTGTATGCTCTTGAAAAGTTTAGACCTTATTTGATAGGATCTAAAGTTATCATTTACACTGACCATTCAGCCATAAAATACTTACTGGCAAAGTCTGATTCAAAGCCACGTCTCATAAGATGGGTTTTACTGTTACAGGAATTTGATCTTGAGATAAAAGACAAAAAGGGGAGTGAGAATGTCATTGCTGATCATTTGTCTCGCCTCCTTAACACTGAGGTGACTGAGAAAGAAGGAGAAATTAAGGGAGAATTTATTGATGAGCGTCTGATGCTCATACAACAGAGGCCATGGTTTGCAGATATGGCTAATTTTAAGGCTGCAGGAATTCTCCCTGATGACTTGACTTGGCAGCAAAAGAAGAAGTTTCTACATGAAGAATATCTTTGGGATGATCCTTATCTCTTCAAGTTGGGTGCTGACCACTTACTGAGGCGGTGTGTCACAGCAGAGGAATCTGCTGGTATCCTATGGCATTGTCATAATTCGCCATATGGAGGACACTATAATGGAGAAAGGACAACCGCTAAAGTGCTTCAATCTGGGTTCTTTTGGCCAACCTTATTCAAAGACGCACATGTTCATGCAAAAGGTTGTGACAAATGCCAAAGAACTGGAAGCATTTCAAAAAGACATGAGATGCCACTGTAGGCTATTTTAGAAGTTGAAGTGTTTGATTGTTGGGGAATGGATTTTATGGGACCATTACCTTCTTCCTACAATAATGAATACATCTTAGTAGCAGTGGATTATGTCAGTAAGTGGGTGGAAGCAGCAGCATGCCAAAAGAATGATGCCAAGACTGTGGTCAAATTTCTCAAAAGACAAATCTTCTCAAGATTTGGAGTGCCTAGGATCCTCATAAGTGATGGAGGATCACATTTCTGTAACGCTCAATTGGCTAAGGTCTTGACACACTATGATGTGAGGCACAAGATTGCCTCACCTTATCATCCTCAGACCAATGGCCAAGCTGAAGTTTCTAACAGGGAAATCAAAAGAATCCTTGAAAAGAGTGTTTCATCATCAAGAAAGGATTGGGCTGCCAAATTAGATGATGTCCTTTGGGCATATAGGACTGCCTTAAAGACTCCTGTGGGGTTAACACCCTTCCAATTAGTCTATGGCAAGTCATGTCATCTCCCAGTTGAGATGGAACATAAAGCATATTGGGCACTAAAATTCCTTAACTTTGATTCTTCTCTTTGTGTAGGTAAAAGAAAGCTTCAGTTGCAAGAGTTGGAGGAAATGAGGATGACTGCTTATGATTCTTCAAGAAAATATAAAGAAAGGGTCAAGATGTACCATGATAAGAAGCTTATAAAGAGAGACTTCCAACCTGGACAACAGGTATTGTTGTTCAATTCCAGATTCAAACTGTTTCCAGGTAAGTTGAAATCTAAATGGTCTGGTCCTTTTGTGATAAAGGCAGTCAAACCTTATGGTGCTATTGAATTGATGGATCCAAATTCTGAGGATTCAAATAGAAGCTGGATTGTAAATGGTCAAAGATTGAAACATTATTTGGGTGGAGAGGTTGAACGCCTCACCACAATTATTCATTTATCTGAACCATGAAATGTCTGGGTCAAGCTAGTGACGTTAAAGAAGCGCTTGCTAGGAGGCACCCTAGCACATGTTTGTATATATCTGTGTTTGTTGATTTTGTTTGTGTAAATTGTTGAGTTTGAGTGTGGAGAGGAAGTGTTCACAAAGCTTGATGAATTATTTCTGACGCTTTATTCGCACAGCGCACAGCTGAGGTGCGCTATGCGACTAGATGATTTTATGAAGCAGTGATTTATTCGCACAGCGAATTTCAGGTGCTATGCGAGACAGGAAAAGAAATTGTGTTGAGATTGTAGTTCGCACAGCGCATAACATGCGCTGTGCGACTAAAAAATTGAATTTTATCGCTACAAAAGGATTCGCATAGCGCATTGGATAAGCAAGGCGAATAAAATCACTAGAGCAATTTAAGAGAAAGTGAGCATTAATTCGCATAGCGCACACGTTGCGCTATGCTACAAAGAGTTTGAGGGAGAGCTCTGTCAAAATATTTGCAAGGCGAAAGTTTGCGCAGAGCAAATTAAATATGAGAGGGGATTTTTGGTATTTTAATTCGCATAGCGCATAGCTGAAGTGCGCTCTGCGAAAGTTGTCAAAAAAAAAATAATAAATTATTCAAATGTGCAAAAAACGAGAGATAATCGCACAGCGCACAGCTGAGGTGCGCTATGCGATTAACCTCTCAGTGAATGACATTTATTACGATCTTATTCGCACAGCGCACAACTGGGGTGCGCTATGCGAATTTAATCGTTCAGTTTTTTTTTTTAAATCTTACCCATTCACTTTTCAGTTTAGCACTCTTCATTTTACCCTAGCCATCATATTTCCTCCATCTCCGCACAGCGAACATATTTTTCCTCTCTGCCAACTTCTCCACTCCATTGCCACCATTTCACATTCTTGACTCTACTTCTGCTTTGCTTCAAGTGCACCTTCACTCTTTGCTCTTGTTTACTCTCCACAGGTTTCACTTCTACTCCATTTGCTTCTTTGATTCTTAGTGTTCATGGGACTATAATAGGGTTTCTTGTCTATTTGGCTTTATTTGTTTGAACCAAATCGTGCGTATAAATTTTCAAGCCAAAACTGCTGTTGATATATGATAACCATGCATTTGCACTGTCAATTGATCTCTGCTGGATGTTCTCTGCACTGTTTCTCGCTAGGCGACACATTCGCATAGCGAATGATAGGTCTGGTTTTCTGAATATGAAATTCGCTTGGCGAGAAACTCGCATAGCGACTTACATGTTAGCTTTCTGATAAGAAATTCGCACAGCGACTCTTGTCGCATAGCGAATGGTTCCTGAGAGAAGACACATATTTCTAATTTTTCGCACAGCGACTCGTGTCGCATAACGAATTGATCTTGACTGAGGCACTGAAAGTGCAAATTCGCATAGCGTACTTTGGCGCATAGCGAATTCCATATACCAGCATCTGTGTTTGTGTCGTTCACTTGCTCTGATCCTTTCTTCCACAATTGTTGCACTGTCTATTATTTCTTGCAGATGGCACCTCCCAAGAGCACACAAGAAAAGAAGAGGAAGACCACCCGAGGGTCTTCTTCTAGATCCCAACCTGTAGAAGCCCAAGAGGATAACCTTGTCCTGAACTATGATCAGGACCGTTTTATTTCAGAGGCACATTCTGATAGGTTCCATCAGATTATTATGGGCAGGGCATTATTACCTGAGAGGAGGATTGAATTGAAACCTGGAGAATATGACCATATCCAAGAAGAACTGGAGAAGCGGAAATGGAATTTTGTATTGGCCAATCTCCCTGATGAGATTGATGAAGTATTGGTCAAGGAATTTTATGCAAATGCCTAGGAACCTGACCACTCTCGGCCTCACTCCAGAGTTTCCAAAGTGCGAGGCAAGCTAGTACGCTATGATCGCAGATCATTGAACAGGATTCTGAATACACTGATATTTCAGTCGTGCCCTCTAGGCGCTTTCATGTCAAGCTATTCTAACCATGACCTTATTGCCTCCACTTTATGCCTCCTAGGATATGGCTATCAGCTTGGCACTAGTGGGACACCAGTGAGAATATTAAGGAAACATTTGAATTCACTGGCCACTATGTGGAGTCTCTTCACGTTCACCAACATCTGTCCCAACTCTCATACTTCCGACATCAATCTGGAAAGGTCGTATATGGTATATGGTATTATGACAGGGATTGACATGGATGTGGGAGCTTATATCTCTCAAGAGATGACACTGATTGCTGATAATGATACATGTAAGCTTGGATTTCTTGCCTTGGTCACAGCCTTGTGCAAAGCCAGTGGAGTCGCTGGAGTCTCTGATATCACTTTGAAACTTCAACCCCCTCTCAACAAGAAATTCTTTGATAGGAATTGCACCAACAGGGGAGAGTTTTCTGCTATGAATGCTCCTCCTCCAGTTCCTCCTCCACGTAGGCATGTTAGAGCTGCCAGACCATCCGTAGCGTCGTCCGTTCCTTCACCTGATCTTTTCACTCGCTACATGCAGCAGAGTTTGGCTCGCCAGGACGACATCCGCGACTGGTGCACTAGTATGAGGCAGGGTCAGGTGTCCTTACAAGATAGCATGTATAACTTGTCCCTGGGCATTCCTGATTTTCCTCCAGATTCACTGATGACTGGAGCTCAGTTTGCAGTGCAGATTCCATGGCCTGAGGGCAGGCCTGAGTCCAGGTGGGGGAGTGCCTATCCAGGAGCACCAGAGCCAGAGTTAGATGAGCAGGTGGACATGATGGCAGGCGATGGTGATGAGGAAGAAGAGGAGCCAGATCCCAGATGGACACAACAGAGTTATCATTCACAGGAGAGCCAGTGAAGATCGAGATCTGATGGGTCGTGGTAGAGCGACTCCTGTTGTTTATGTGGATTGTCATTTTGTATTTGAGTTCAGTTGTTCGTATGTGGAACTTTGTTTAGTTGATTTATGTTTGTGGTTGTAAAGACAATTGTGTTTTGATTTAATGATTTGGCATTGTCTGATTAAGTTATGTGATTCTTGAGGATGATGACATGTATGTTTGTGGTTAATGTGCTTTCAAAATTTTTATCTGTGTGTATGAATATGACCAGATCTGTGAGTGTTGAGAGCATATATTGATTGAGAGATATTGAGTTGTCTAGATATGGAATTGGATTTTGCATGATTTTGATTCTACGTATATACACACACTTTTTGGTTAAGGATGAAAAAGGCCCTGTTTATTATTGATTATATAGCTACTTGGCCAGATAGCCAACCTTTAGACATTGTGATACATTTGTGAACCATTTTGAGCCTTGAAAAATTTTTCCTTCCACCCTGAGACTATTAGATGATATCCTACCTTACACCTTAGAAGAGAACATGTATTATGCTTTAAAAGAGGTTAAGGTTGAATTCAAGTTTGTGGGAAGACAAGATGATAAAAAAAAAAGAAATAAATAAAAGCTCAAAATGAAAAAGAAGGTTGAGCTGTGAGAGAAAATGGTATGTGATGAATGATATATTTTGGGATTTGAGTACTGGATTGGGAATTGAAGTTGTTCTCTTCTTAATAGGTGTCTTTGAATCCAAGAAAAACTATGATTCTTTTTCTAGCCAAGCCAAGCGTTAACCTGAAAAGACCTTTGGACTTAACCAATAGTGTGTGAAGTGTGTGAGTCAAATGAAATGCAAAAGCTGATGAAGTTCTATGTCAATTCTACTGTCATGTGAGGACAAACACTTGAGTGTGGAGTAATGATAAATGTTGATCTGGTTGTTCATATTTTATGCACAGATGATTTTGTGAGTGATGCACCATTTCATACTTGTTAAAATCTTTGAGAGTACATGTGATTTTTTTTTCTGATGTGCTAAGTCATTCTATCAAGTCAAATGTCTTTTGTGTTGTGTTGTTCAGTTTCTTTCTGTGATTTCCTGAGGGCATGAAATAGTTCAAGTTTGGGGGAATTGATAAGTGTGAAAAAGAGTTATTTTTACACTTATAAATGATCTCAATCTTCTAATTATTCATGTTATTACTTAGTGAAATGTTGTAATAGGAAGTAGATTGTTTTTGTAAATTATTATACAGGAAAGGATGTATAATTGGGAGTCTGCCAAGCCAATTCTCGCATAGCGCAAGCCAAAACTCGCACTGCCAGGAAACGAAAATTCGCATAGCGCACCATTACTTGTGCGCTGTGCGAATAACATTAGTTGAGAGGCAGCAGTTACACGAAATTCGCATAGCGCACACACACCTCTGCGCTGAGCGAATTAATGAAGTTATGTGGTTTTAAAAGACGTGACAGAAAGGCAGAAACGATCTTCTGACACACGAAAATAGCCAGAAAAATACTGGAGAATTCAGGAGACGATCAGGAGACCTTTCAAGACATCAAGACTTCACGTTCTGCAAGGAATTGCTGTAAAGAGTACGTTTGATATGTCTAGGATAGGCTAAATTTTCTGTTCATTGGAATTGGTTGTATGACGAATCATTAATGTATATTTCCTATGCAATATATGTTTCTGTTCTTGTTCTTTTCTTGACTTAATCTTGATTATATGGAAGTATTAATCTCTTTAAAAGTTCTTTTGTACTGGGAAGTATTTTTAGAACTAGAAACGTAAGAAAAGAAACTAAAAGTAACTACGCTAGGAATAGCTTGTGTGCTTTTGGTCATTCTCAACATCTGAATTTAATGCAAAATTATCTGATGAATTAATTAAGGAATTAATAATTCAATAGATAATTTTAGAACTTGTTTTAAGGAATTAAACCAAGATACTCTCATGTGAATGCTTGAACAGAGAATATATGTTGTTCAGGATTTTACTGTAATGTTAGTCAAAGACCAATTCCAGTGATCTTTTATTGCATTTTTCGATCTTAATTCTTTTACGTTGTTAATTTCATGTTTAAATTCAAATTGAAATCACAAATATCATCAGTAATTGATCTTGATAAATAATTTTAATTGATTAACATAACTCAAATTCCCTTGGGAGAACGATACATTTTTACTTATCCATTGTATTACTTGGAACGATTTGGTATACTTGCCAAAAAGTTATCAGATATCTGATGAATGAATTATATATCAAAACCTTAAATATATCAGTAGTAGGTGTCATTAACCAAAAAGACATTCACATAATACCTATGTCTAAACAAATCATAAAAAGAACAAGTAAATCAACTGCATTCATAAACAAAATATTATAAAACATAAAAACCTGAACAAACGCTGAAAACTTTTAAAAACATCAAAGCAAACAGGGAATAGGACATACATGCTTCTGTTCTATCTTGTGCAGGACAATTGCTACAAATGTTCATCTACCTAATCTTATAATGAATGTTGGAAAAAAGAAGATAAAAAGAAGAATTGATCAGTTTATCAAAGGTCGTGCTAAATGAGAGGTCAAATTTGTTTTTGATATAAGTTCTGAAAAACATGTATGCTCTGACAAAAGACTTCATCCTATGACAAACATCTACACCAATAACCAGAAAAGAACATATCTCAAGACAAGTTTCGTCAAACGCTCATATTATATATTTTATAGAAATAATTATATATTTTTTATAGTTAGTAAGATTTATTTCATTATTCTAAATTTGAATATTCATTGTTGTTATGTTAGTAAAATAAGTAATGTTTCAATCAAAAGAATTTCTACATGAAATGTAATAAATAATAAAATAAATCATAATAAATTGTAATAATTAATAATAAATAGTACCTATATATATATATAATTAAATAATTAAAATAGTAATATCAAAATGGGTCATTCGATCCGACTCGACTCGGTCCATCACGAGTTGGCCACTTAATGAGCCAACCCAACTCAACTCACTTATTACGGAGTTGAAAAAATTTGAATCTGGCTCGGCCGACATGGATTGGTGGGTTAAACGGTTTGACTCAATAGCTCACTTAATGACAAGTTTTATTTTCAATTAAAAAATAACAATTTTTCTAATTTAAATCTAAATAAAGGGAAATGGTTTTAAATTTGATTTATGATCAATCAAACATAAGATTTCATTCACAAAAGTATCACAAAATCTCCTCAACAAAACTTTTAATGTCTTCATAGGGATTCAAATTTGTTTCTACACAAAGATTGAGTTACTAAATATAGATTTGTGAATTTTTCATGTTGCCTAATTACTCCATACAAAAATAATTTCACGTGAGCCTTCGTTTCAACATTTTGTAAAATTACTAATCCAACAAAAAGTACATATTAGAAAAATTTGGTGAATCAACCCGACTTACCATGAATTCAACTCAGATAAGTCAAATTCTTAGTGAGCTGGGTTCAAAATTGACTCATATCACTACAACAAATATGTTTATTACCGAAGGATTAATACCGTCGGCCTTTTTTCCTTCGATAAAGTTCATTTACCGAAGGATTTATCGACGGTCATTTGAGTGGTTGATTACCGAAGGCTTTTGCTCGTCGGTAATGGGGCAGTGACAGTACCAAAGGAATACGCCCTTCGATATAAGGTTCAATTTAGTGAAATTAGAATTTGGGATATCACTCTCCCATTCTGCCAAATTCAGTCTTTATGAAAGTTTCTCCCCCAGAAACATCTCGACCGTAATCTCCCTCTCTCGTTCGGTGGCCATTTTTTCGCACTTCCCCCTAGCCTTTATGCCATTCTCCCTTTTGTGATTTCATCTACTCCTCAATCGCGGTGTGCCCATTCGTATATCATGGAAGGAAGTTGACCCTAAGGAAGCTGGAAGGGGTTTTGTCACGGTGGTGTGGCGGCTTGAGGAGGGTGCTATGGCGGCCTGAGTAGGGTTTGGACTATCGCAACAACGCCAATCGAAAGGGTGTGACGAGATCGTTGTCGCTACGTGAGGAGGTAGGTTCAAACTGTGTTGACACATTTTCGTTTTGAATATCATTGCATTACATTGAAGTTTTTGTTCAGTGGTAATGTATATTATGGTTTTGTGGTTTTGATTAGGGGCTGAGGCACAGTTGTTGAAGGGTTGAAGTTGAAGTGAAGTGTCAAAGATTTCATCATTTCCAGGTACATCATTTATGTTTAAGGACATGTCTTAATTGTATGAACTCTTGCCACTGTATTTGGTTGAGCGTGATGTTGTTGTCGTAAGTGCACAACAGATTTGAGCTCCTAAACTTGTGCATATATCAACACTTGTGGCCCCTAACTCTTTATTAGAATCCCTCTCCCTTTCACCATCTCTTGAAACCCATCTTTCAACAGCCACTTCTCCAATTGCTCTAATCCATATGCACATCTAATCACCAAAATGAATGCCCTTTTCGTTCATTACAATCCTCACACTAATTCTATCAATTGGTCAGGATTTGGATGGTTTAGGCGACCAAGGACATAGGTCCTACACACCACACCTTATGCCCCGTAACCCTTTCATACTCTTTAACATACTGGAAAGTTAGAGTATGCTCTGTTGGGTTATAATGATTGGATGGGTCTAAAGTGAACTTAAAGCTTAGATTATGAGAGCTTGTAGACCAGAATTGCAATACTATAACACTTATTTTGTGGTGTTTTGTTCTTCATGAGGCTAGAATGGTAAATTATAGTGCATTTAGATGGTTGATTGATGCCCTTGCACATTGCCTTGATTGTCCAATACCACTTTCCTTTTATCTTGAATGGTCTACTATGATCCTAGCACATCAAAATAACTGTTGCGTTTGATCTCAAACAGCTAGAACAACATTTGAAACTATTGTTTTAAATCTGGTTCGGTATATAGATCATTGTTGAACATCTTACATTAATCTTCTAGTGTCTTGTTGATGTTTTAATTGTTGTTTATGAGTCTAGTTAGTTGTTCAAAAGCTATTTGAATCTTTGAGTCAAATTTTGGGTACTATGAGTACTATAGAGGACTTTAGAGCTTAGTCATGACTGCTAATATGCTCTATATATACTTGTGTACCAATGTTATGCCCTTAGGACTTAAAAAAATTTAAGAAAGCCTTGGTTGCAAGGTTAGGAGGGAATTGAAAGATTTGAAACAATTTAACATTGATTGTGGATGTCTACATAATAATCTGCAAGAACCTGTGTTATAATCACGGTAATAAAAAACTTGCAATTCACTTTTAGTCCTGCACCATCCATTTAAAACACAAGAAGACCCAGAGTGCCAACTCCAACACTTCAAAACTAGTCAAACAGTTTCCAACTATTTGAAACCAGGTTTTCCTCCAAATTTCGGCTTTCAATTTCACTTATTAGTTTTGTCAAGTCTTGTGCATCATATGCAGTTTAAAATTCTGTTGTCAAGTGTGTGAATTTGTTCCAGCTTTCAATTTTCATTTTCAATTTATGTTTAGGTGCTAAATTAGGTGAAATTTGCTACATAATTGGCTACAACAAGTGTGGTTTGATGAATCTTGCTAGGTTTGTGCATGTGCAACATTTGAACAAGTGTATTTTGCCATTAGGAAGTTGTGTGCACTGTTCATTTGGTAAATTTTAAGCCTATATGCAGAATTACCCTTTAAACCATCAAATTTGATTTAAAATGGAAGTTGTCAACACCTAATTTCGTCCGGGTGAATAAATAAATAATAATGGAATTAATTTATCTTATTTTATCTTTATTCTGAATTTATTTTATCTTATTTTGTTATTTTGAGTTATTGTATTTTATTTTATTATATTGTGTTCTATTTTATTTTATTTCTTGGTTATTCTAATTTTTTATTAGAGTTATTTTATTTTAGGCTATTTTATTTTATTCTATTTTTATCTTTATGTTCTTTTACTTTAATTTATTTGCCAAATGTTAAAACTAGACAAAAAGAAACAAAAAAGGAAAAAGGTCAACCTTTTCTGCTTTCTTTTTCCACGCCATCTCCCATTCTGGTGAAATCTTGTGCTCGCCATGCATGTTGCACCTACACTGTCTTCGGTGAGCAGAACATGAGTTTGTGGCAGGAAGCAACCATTTGACAGGCCAGGCTTTTGACTCTAAGCGGGATCTGAAGCGTGAAGAAGGGAAAGGGGAAATCGCGACTCTGGGGACCTTCAAAACCAACCACTATCTGTCTAGCTCCGGGTCATCACTGGTAACCTAGAGAAAGCACAATGTCTGAGAGCTAAAAAAACTGGCGAGAAATTACAACCGAGGGGGAAGAGGAGGATACAGGAGGAGGATCATCCATTTATGGGAGAACAGGCCTCACGGAGGAGAACGGGAAGAGAAAGGAAATTCAATCCAAGAAATAAGAGGGAGCTAGAAAAAAAGGAAGAGTTTCGTTTGAAGCTGCAAAGTAAGTTTCTCTATCTAAGCTCTTGGCCTTGTTTTATGTGAACGCATGCCCTCTGTTATGTGTTTAGATATGAATGAATGATATTGGATATGAATGAATGATGCTCTATGGATATGTATGAAGGATGTTTGATCAGTACCTAATTGTTTGCCTCATTTGTAACTTCACCTGTTAATCAAAACTGCGCCCAAGTTGTAGTTTCAACAAGATGTTTTCCCTCAACATAAAAATTTGAGTGTCCATTCATTTACACCCAGAAAACACGTAAATAAAAGCAAACAACAGCAGACAAGCAGTGCTCGTACCATCTCCTACCTCTATCAAACAAAATGGGTAAACCAAGTCTCAAATCCTATACTAATAGACTCGAAGCTCAGTCTCTGGAATAACAGCTATATCTTGCGCCTTCAATCAGTGATAGCCGACTGACCTTTCGAACTTCGTGCTTAATGTCCCCAGGTCTCATGACCTCAGTACCAAACCCCAGATTTTTGCTACCTTCGACCTGTAACACAAAACACACACCCGGTCAGCCCCTCTCTCAATACTGTTATACTGCAACCATGACTATTCACTCCTCACACTCAGATGCACACAACACATGCCCATGATTCCTAATCCCAGTAGGCAAAACACCAATGGAAGAATCAATCAACAACAAACCAATCAATAAACGATGAAAATGAGGAGGGGAAAAGAAGGAAAAGTGGTGTTGCTGGAGACGTTTTGGCATGAAAAAAAATTCGAAAAGGCCTGGATCTGGTGGCCGGCGACGATCTCGGTGGTGAGCGGTGCGGCTGGTTGAGATCGCGGTGGCAACCCGCCTCGCCGGCAGCGTGATGACAAATTTATGAACATCGAAAAACGGCGCCAAAAACTTGTTTAACAATCGGCAAGTCTGACCGAATCGTATCAAGTAATAAAACTAGGTAAGACCAAGTATCGTTTTCCCAAAGGACTCACGGCCTAGTTAGCTATATATGATTTGTTGATTATTTAAGACTTGTAAACAATTGATTTTAGGTTTTAAATGCAAAAGACAGTAATTAAACATGTATGCACGAATTTGATCAATGGAAAAGAGGAATACAAACACTTTAATGAATTAGATGGATGAGTATGTTGTTGGGGTTATCAATTTCATCTTATCCACTCTCATATACTTTAGGAATTCATCATTCTTTTCATCAAATGCTAATGCCACTCTCTAAATCAACTTGCAAGAAGGCCTATCCTTAATTACGAGTTCATACAATTCCTAGCATTCCTAGTAATTAGTTCTGAAGTGCAGGAGCTTAAAGGCAACCAATATGCTATTGGGAGAAATTCCTCGGATCTAGATTTCCCCGTACGTTCCCATATCGACAAAATCAATAATCATGGCAATGAATGAGTTAAACAAAGCAAGCATTAAGCAAAGAGGAAAAACCCTAACTAAAGATGAAAGAAAGCATGTATCTTAATTTAAGATGTTAAAACATTAATTCCATATATGAGAGTTTCACAAGACTACATTGATTCCCCAACAACAATACAAGGTTTAGTTCACCATTGGTACGACTGTCGCGGTCATACAAATTTGATGTGCACGAATTAATGCAGTATAACTAGGAAGTGACTCCTAGGTCGTCTCTCAAGGACCAACATTGTGGCGGTTCAATCTCAGATCTAACATGAAGTGGGGGGGGGGGTTTTGTAGATGTTTTGTGCGGTAAAATAAATTAAAATTAAAAACAACAGTGCAGAAAACGTAAATGACAGGAATGAAGAAAATACAGAAAAACGGTAAATTTGGGAAAACGGTAAAAATGGAATTTAACTTTATAAATTGGAAATGAAATTTTGACAGAATTAAAATGCAAAGCTAAAATTCAACAGAAAATGAAAGTAATTGCATCCAAAATATAAAATTAAAAACAGAATTGTAAATGAACTGTAATAGGTAGATGAAAATAGAATTCAACAACATCAATTGAGAAATGCAGAATGAAAATTATGATTAACATTCAACTTGAAACTGGAAATTAAAGAAACACAAAACCTCCCCAAAGGGGAGGAGAAAACCAAAGCCAGAACGTAAATTGCTTTCTAATTCCTACTCCTAAAATCTAATCTAAAACTCCTCCTCTGCTGCCATTGCTCTTTTATAACCAAAATCTGAACTTCAACTTCCTCCCGTGACTTCTCTTATTTTCAGCAAGGTTTTCTGTTGTGTTTTGTCTTCAAATGGCAGTCCGTGAATTCCTTCCCACTTTTATTCATGCCAAAGAAATAGGGTAGGACCCTTCACTTCTTGTATTCTTCTTCCATTCGGTGGACTCTCCTATGTGTTGCTGCCAACGTGCTGGACTAAGAACCGTGAGCTTCTACTGCCATGGGAAGTGACCGAGAGCTCCACTCCAAGCTGCTGGAAAGCCAGAGAACATCGTGAGCTTCCAAGGTGGTCTCCGTGTGTGTTCTGCTGGACTGATGGAGAACGATGATGGTTTTGCTGGTGGAGGACGCTGACTGACGCTACTGGAGGTGTTGAAACTGGACGGTGGTTCACCTTGCTGCTGGACCGAGATTGATACTCCTTGGATGCGTGAAGTCTTTGGACGTGGCAGCTGGATGTGCTGGATGTTTCCCTGGATGTCTTCTTCTCCAACTGCTGGGCGTGAATGAGCTGCTACTTCAGAATTTGGACGGTGTATTTTTTCATGTGTTGCTTTCCAATTGCACCGTCAAGTGTCACTCAACGTGAATGCTTCATGGGGTCATGTGTTTTTTTATCATTTGATGAATTAAGAGCCCATGTGTGTGGTGGAAAGACACGGAGAAAGAAATCTGCGGATTTAGACAAAGTGAATGGACAATGAATTTTCATCCAAGTGGTGGCTCCCACTTTTAATTGCTTTGCCGTGATGAAGTGTCCAGGGCCTGTAACTTCTCTGAGAAAACCATGAACTCCACATAATGCCAAAAATAAGTGCTCTCCTTTGGTGGTGGCTGCTGCTTCTTGCTCACATTCTCGTGCACACCACTTTCTTTCATAATACCAATTTAATAAATTCATCATTGTATTTTGGAGGTGCTTCACGTGGACGTAAGCTTCAAGGCATTAAATGCCAAAATAAAACCTGGGGAATAAAACGTGAGTTATGTGTGTTTCTTTTAAGCCAATGAATGGCAAAGTGGGCCATAGTGCTTTCTCCTATCATTCTCTTTTATCAATTAAAACAAGTGTCATGTGATCCAAGACCGTGTATTTCTTTTGCTTGGTGGCCAACATTCTCTTCCAATTATTCAATATAAAATGAAATGCACCCTTTTCCACGTGTAAGAAGTATTATTCTTGGATGAAAAAGCTTTGGATGGAAGCCGTGACATTACAGTTCTCGGTTGAAGATATACCAATTCCATTTTCATTTTGCAATTTCAACCGAGAGCTATCCCAAGACTATGTACTATTTCATTTGTGATTTTTATTTTCAAACAATTTGCTTGCTTCCAAGAAGAAGTTAGTCCTTAATTTTATCCAATAATTTTCTTAAAATTAATAATGCACATAATTAGTCTCAGATAATTCAAATTAATTAAAATAAGAATTTCTGGTCAAATTAAGCACAATTAAAAAAAATGGAAAAATACTGGATATTTAAACACAATTCCCTGACTAATTATAGCACATTAAACTAAGTGAAGTGAACAAAATAATGATTCATCAAAATAGACCACACTTAGTCTTTTGCACTCCTGGGTAAAATTAAGACGCAAATCAAGGAATGGTTCAAAGGACTTCTAGGAAGGTGACACACACTCAACACGCAGAAAACAAAGACTCAAGAAAAATAAAAAGAATTTACAGAATTCTCAAGAATTCCTAGACAGATGAAAGAAGTAGAAATTTTCCAACACAAAATCAAGAAAATCACATACTTACAGAAATCATCCTAGCAATTCAATACATAGAAAAATGATTAATCAGTTCAAGAGGTGATTTAAAAATAACAAAACCTTACAAATGCACTCACAGTGTTTCTCTCAAGTGTCTAGGGTAAAGAATTTTCAACTCGATGCACTCAAGAAAGCAAACACAAGTAGACTTGACAAGTTTCTAATATCAACACTTAAAACATATGCATGTTCAGATCCAAAGGTCTTTATTCGGTTGTAATGGGGCTAAGGACAGGGGACGATAAATTTGGATAAGTAGCTATAGCTCAGAAGAATTAGAGGAGCACTGGGGAAAACATGGAAATACAGTCAAATCTCACCCAAACCTCTAATTCAATCATCTTCTCGACTCCATTGTTCTCAAAATTATTTTTCATTTTCCTCTCTTTTTCTCATCAATTTTTTTTCATCCTGTCTTCTTTTTTTTTTTTTTTTTATCACACAACAGGATATAATTCATATTTTCAAAACATGATGAGGAACTAACTAGCCAATTCATCAGAATTCCCAAGGAGACCACACTTTTTCACAAAACACTTCTGTAGCTCCAGACTTTCCTAAGTTTTAGGTAATCATTGTTTTTACTTAGGATCAGTGTATGAGCTTCAATAACAAGGAAATATATACAGTATAGGCTCAAAGGGGTTATCAAAGGATAATAACAAGGTAGGCTTATTTGGCTAAAGAGGCTCAAGAACAAAAATGCCTTTATCACATCTGAACATGCATATCAATCAAGTATATCAAAAAGAATCAAGCCAAGGCATATGTGCAAGCATTCAAGATACATATCACACACAAGAAAGAAAATTAAGTGGCTCAAATCTCACACAGGGTATTCGTCACAATCAAATCAACCTCTCAAACGTATAATCATCTTTCCAGGCAGAGAAAAGCAAAGATTACAAACTATAAGTATTAAGTAAGTGAAGGAAAAATCTACAACTTAGACATCATCTAGAAATCAAGAGAAAAATGTAAAATTTATTGCACACAAAACTCGATAAAAATAACTTAAAACAGAAAAAATTTAACACTCAAAAAAAACAAAAAATTTCACACACAAAATACATACTAATAGAAACTAACAGAAAAATCAGAATTTCTCCCCAGTAGACCACACTTAAATCACACAATGTCCTCAGTGTGTTACAATCATCAGATTATCAATTTCAGAGCAGTCAAGTAATATAGACAAGTGCAATAAAAAGTAGGAAAATTGGGAAGAAATTTTTCAGTAACATCCATCAGTAGATGTTATCAGTGACATCCATCAGCAGATGTCATTAGTGACATCCATCAGCAGATGTCTAAATCACCTAGCACCCATCAGTAGATGCTAATAATAATTTTATTTTTATTTTATTTATTTTTTTTCTGAAAAAGGATACCGGTACTGTGACAACAGTCTCGGTGGCAACAACCGGAACTGTTGCTACAGTGGAAACAATTTGCCTATAAATAGGCCAATCTCAGCGCCTGAGTGGCATTTCCTGACTTCCCACTCTCTCTCTGCTCCTGTCTTCTCTCTGCTCCTCTTTCTTCTCTACTCCTCTCTCCTCCTCTCTCTTCTGAGCATCTGGAGTCTGCGTGGAGCCTCTGCCACCACGCCTTCTGAAGAGTCTGAGAACCTCGAGGAGCCTCTGCAAGCCCTACTACTCCAGGTAAGTCCTCTACACCTGGATCTGTTTTTCTTTCTGCTTGCTTTACTTTTCCTGCCGTCTCTTTGCTTCATTGTTCTTCTTTTCTTTCTGCCTTTTATTTTCCATTTTCTGCTTTCCTTCTTCTCCTTTTCAATTTTTTTCTAAACAAAAAAACACTTAAAACACATAAAACACAATTGTCAAAAAATACTTAAGGGGTATATCGGCTGGAAACCAGACGTTAATCTCCCTTCGATTGAAGGTATGGCAGAGACAATCGGGTAGAACAACGCCACGTACCCCACTTAAAACAAAATAAACACAGAAACATAATATACAAGAACAATATGGACAAGGACGATAGGACAACTAGACGTAGATCCGTTTAGGACCCTTTTGCAAGGACCGTGAAACAGATCTGAGACCAGACACTGAAACATCAAATACAGACTGGACAAAATAAATCTAACGGGAAACAAGAACAAATAAAGAAAACACAGAACTAATCTAATTTTTTATGCTTTTTATTTTTCTGTTTTTTATTTTTTTTTTATGTTTTATTTTATTTTTTTTTTTTTATTTTTTTTTTTTTTTATATTTTAGAATATGATGAGCGAGATGGAAATCGAGAGATACACCAGCCAGCGGTGGCGTCCAACAGATGATCAGGTCAAGATGATGACCAACATCTTCAACTATGGGGTCACTCATCCAAGCCGAGCGCAAGTCGTCGAGATCACGTCTCGACTAAGGACCTTCGGAGATGCCAGCGAATACAACGTGCACTGCTGGTTCAACAACCACGGCAATCGGGTCAGGCGCTGGCAAGCGGAGATAGACCCCACTGGCACTCAGTTTTCACAACTGCCACTATATATGTATGGTAAGACCTCTGAACATATCTCACTTTTATTGAAATTTTTTTTTTTTTTTTTATTATTATTAACAAGATTTTTTTTTCTTTTTTTTTTTTATTATTATTATTATTAACACAATTTTTTTTTGTTTGAAAGAATATGGCTGGGTGGTAATGAGGGCACCAAGGCTGCTGGATTTGTTCCCAGTCCCGATCATCATCGACGACGACAGAGATGAACGACAAATCCCGCCACCTACGCCCTTTGCATTCCGCACCAGAGCTCCCTCGACGGAGCTTACCTTAAGACCGCCACAACCAGCCCGAGAGTTCTTTCGGTTTTAAATTTTATGTTTTTTTTTTATGTTTTTATAGGCCAAGTGTGGCCAGAAAAAGGGTTGTAATATGAACACTTATTATTTATGTTGTTTTTTTTTTTTTTTATTTATTAAGGTTTGTAATATTAACGATCGTGGAAGATCGAACCCCGAACATCTTTATTTTCATATATCAACTGCAATTTCATTTTCAGATCTGATAAATTTCCTTTTATCAATTACTGTAATTTTAGCATTGATGAATGAAATATTTTCTTAGTCTAAACAATTTTTCAATCAATAATCCGTATGAAGACTAAGAAATTATATTTACAGTGAAGGAAAATAAGGAAAAATAAGATCCGAAGTGAAAATTTTTATTAGAATGAAATAATAAGATACTGAGGGTCGAAATAAAATCAAGGAATACGCAAAACAATTTTTGAATTTTTTTTTTAAGGATAACAATTTGAAAACTAAGAAAAGAAAAAATAAAAATAAAAATAAATAAATAAATATCTATATCAGAATACATATTTGGCACACTTAAAACAAAATATTTTATCATAAAGTTTTTTTTTTTTTTTTTAAAAAAACAATCCGAAAACTAATAAAGAAAATTAAGAATTCTCCCCTAATTCGCAAACTAAGAAAATTAAGGGAAGAAGGAACAAGAAAACTCTCCTAGTTATGGTGGCAGTTGCCAAACTTGGATTATCAGGGAGATGTCTTTTGCCTTAGGATCCAGCGATGAAATTTTTAGGAGAAACTGCTTCATCAGTATTGCCCTATCATCCACAGCAAAATGTTTCTTCTTTCTTCTTATAGCAGTATACTCTTCTTCAGCAATCATTAATTTCTTAATGCCAGCACCTGCATTCTCTTTTAACTCTGCATCCTTATCATCAAACTCACAATTAATATCACCTGTTATAAACTTAGAGTCTGGTTGTAACGCATAATCAATTTCAGCACAAATGGAGCAAGCACCAGATTCGCAATCACATTCAAAATTTTCAGAAAAATGTGTTAAATCAAAGTTTAGTCCTAACTCTATAAAATCATCAGAATGCACAGTTTCTCTTTCAAAATCAATATTGACGCTACTTTCACCAATGGGTTCAATGGCTGACACTGAATTAAAAATTTTAGAATGGTCAATCAAACTTGTATCAGTATCAGTCATAAACCCTATAGAATCAGTGTGCGTCAAATCACATGCATTTGAATGTGTCTGCAAATCGGGTAAAGTAATTGGAATATCAGGTTCAGAATAAACCTGTTTTTGCTCACTGAAACGTTTCTTACCAAACTCCAAGTTATCAGCTGCATCCTCAGGGATATCAGAATCAGAATCCAGAACAGGTTGCTCAGGTTCTTCCTTTGCTACCTCAATTGGACTTTCACCAGCCAGCTTGCAGAGCAACTTCCTCGCTTCTGTTGGGGTTATATCCATCAAACATCCACCAGAAGCTACATCCACAAGTATCCTTTCACTGTCCAGGAGCCCTTCATAAAAATAAATCAAGAGCAAATGCTCTGGAATTTGGTGGTTTGGACAAGTTGTGCAGAGCCTGTTAAACCTCTCCCAATAATCTGCCAGGCTTTCTTCTTGAAACTGCTCAATGGCAGTGATCTTCATCCTAATGCTGGTCACCTTTGCTGCTGGAAAGAACTTATCGAAGAATTTTTGTTGTGTTTCCTGCCAACTATTAAAAGGATACTGGTATATGAACCAGTCTCTTGCTTCATCTTGAAGGGACATGGGAAACATTTTTATCAACACTGTCTCCTTTGAAACACCAGCAGGCCTCATAGATAAACACACCAAACTAAACTCCTTGAGGTGCCTGTATGGATCTTCATGTGCCAACCCAAGGAATTTGGGAAGACACTTGACTAGTTCATACATCCAGTCTTGAGAATCTGTCATTTTCTCTATTCTAGTTCAAAACCTATCTCAGACCTGGACTCTCACTTCAAGCAAGGATTAAACCAAACATATAGAAACATAACATGGGGAAAACCAATATTTACATCAATTTGAAATTTCCAAAAACAACCACTAAACAAAACACAACACATTTATACATGTTACACGCACACAAAAGACAGAACATAATAATAATTTTTTTTTAATTTTTTTTTTTAAATTAAATTTTTTTTATTTAACAGATAAAACACATGCGACAGACATACAGAAAATAGAATATCACATCACAACAAAAAAAAAATAATAAAATAAAATACAACACAATTAACATGCTACAGGCACAAACAAGACATAACAATTTTTATTATTTTTTTTTATCTAACAACTAAATACATAACATAGCACAATAAAAATATAAAAGACAAAACATAGATTACAACAACGTAATAAAACAAAAACAGTAAAAATCTAAAACAAGAACCTGGACTGAAGTGACAACGCCGCCAAAATTTGCTGAAGGTGTCGTTGTCGCCTACAAAAATATACAAGACAAAACAAACAAAACAAACATATTAACATAACAAAACTTTATACAACAAAAATCTAAAACCAAACCGTCATTGGTCCCCGGCAGCGGCGCCAAAATTTGGTACGACTGTCGCGGTCATACAAATTTGATGTGCACGAATTAATGCAGTATAACTAGGAAGTGACTCCTAGGTCGTCTCTCAAGGACCAACATTGTGGCGGTTCAATCTCAGATCTAACATGAAGTGGGGGGGGGGGGGGTTTGTAGATGTTTTGTGCGGTAAAATAAATTAAAATTAAAAACAACAGTGCAGAAAACGTAAATGACAGGAATGAAGAAAATACAGAAAAACGGTAAATTTGGGAAAACGGTAAAAATGGAATTTAACTTTATAAATTGGAAATGAAATTTTGACAGAATTAAAATGCAAAGCTAAAATTCAACAGAAAATGAAAGTAATTGCATCCAAAATATAAAATTAAAAACAGAATTGTAAATGAACTGTAATAGGTAGATGAAAATAGAATTCAACAACATCAATTGAGAAATGCAGAATGAAAATTATGATTAACATTCAACTTGAAACTGGAAATTAAAGAAACACAAAACCTCCCCAAAGGGGAGGAGAAAACCAAAGCCAGAACGTAAATTGCTTTCTAATTCCTACTCCTAAAATCTAATCTAAAACTCCTCCTCTGCTGCCATTGCTCTTTTATAACCAAAATCTGAACTTCAACTTCCTCCCGTGACTTCTCTTATTTTCAGCAAGGTTTTCTGTTGTGTTTTGTCTTCAAATGGCAGTCCGTGAATTCCTTCCCACTTTTATTCATGCCAAAGAAATAGGGTAGGACCCTTCACTTCTTGTATTCTTCTTCCATTCGGTGGACTCTCCTATGTGTTGCTGCCAACGTGCTGGACTAAGAACCGTGAGCTTCTACTGCCATGGGAAGTGACCGAGAGCTCCACTCCAAGCTGCTGGAAAGCCAGAGAACATCGTGAGCTTCCAAGGTGGTCTCCGTGTGTGTTCTGCTGGACTGATGGAGAACGATGATGGTTTTGCTGGTGGAGGACGCTGACTGACGCTACTGGAGGTGTTGAAACTGGACGGTGGTTCACCTTGCTGCTGGACCGAGATTGATACTCCTTGGATGCGTGAAGTCTTTGGACGTGGCAGCTGGATGTGCTGGATGTTTCCCTGGATGTCTTCTTCTCCAACTGCTGGGCGTGAATGAGCTGCTACTTCAGAATTTGGACGGTGTATTTTTTCATGTGTTGCTTTCCAATTGCACCGTCAAGTGTCACTCAACGTGAATGCTTCATGGGGTCATGTGTTTTTTTATCATTTGATGAATTAAGAGCCCATGTGTGTGGTGGAAAGACACGGAGAAAGAAATCTGCGGATTTAGACAAAGTGAATGGACAATGAATTTTCATCCAAGTGGTGGCTCCCACTTTTAATTGCTTTGCCGTGATGAAGTGTCCAGGGCCTGTAACTTCTCTGAGAAAACCATGAACTCCACATAATGCCAAAAATAAGTGCTCTCCTTTGGTGGTGGCTGCTGCTTCTTGCTCACATTCTCGTGCACACCACTTTCTTTCATAATACCAATTTAATAAATTCATCATTGTATTTTGGAGGTGCTTCACGTGGACGTAAGCTTCAAGGCATTAAATGCCAAAATAAAACCTGGGGAATAAAACGTGAGTTATGTGTGTTTCTTTTAAGCCAATGAATGGCGAAGTGGGCCATAGTGCTTTCTCCTATCATTCTCTTTTATCAATTAAAACAAGTGTCATGTGATCCAAGACCGTGTATTTCTTTTGCTTGGTGGCCAACATTCTCTTCCAATTATTCAATATAAAATGAAATGCACCCTTTTCCACGTGTAAGAAGTATTATTCTTGGATGAAAAAGCTTTGGATGGAAGCCGTGACATTACAGTTCTCGGTTGAAGATATACCAATTCCATTTTCATTTTGCAATTTCAACCGAGAGCTATCCCAAGACTATGTACTATTTCATTTGTGATTTTTATTTTCAAACAATTTGCTTGCTTCCAAGAAGAAGTTAGTCCTTAATTTTATCCAATAATTTTCTTAAAATTAATAATGCACATAATTAGTCTCAGATAATTCAAATTAATTAAAATAAGAATTTCTGGTCAAATTAAGCACAATTAAAAAAAATGGAAAAATACTGGATATTTAAACACAATTCCCTGACTAATTATAGCACATTAAACTAAGTGAAGTGAACAAAATAATGATTCATCAACCATATTCATGGTGAATCTAGATGAACAATAATGAAAGAATGAAAGATAGAACCCTAGAAAGATGAAGAGGTAGCCTGAGCATCCAAGATCTTCCTTCAAGGGGTGGAAAAGTGAGTGTTTGCTTAGGCTCAGCCAAAGATACAAACCCTAGGACGTCCTAAAGCTTATATACTATTCTAAAATATACAGAAAATTAGGTGAGTTGTTTTTCTCCCCTCAACGGCCTTTTCACCCCTCAGCGGAGCCAACGTGGGTTTCTGAGTGCCGCTCAGCGGTAAACTGCCGCTGAGCGGTACTTGCGGCTTCTCCTTTTGCACTTTTTGATGTCTTTTCTGATTCCATCTCTATCCTTCTTCACTTCTTTCACCAAATTCACCTTAAAACCTGCATAAAACACTGAAATCAAGCATAACCCCATTTCTTCCTACCACATGCACAACCCCATTCACACCCCATTTTCGTTCGGGCTTAAGCCCACTCTGTGCAAACAAAATAAAATTAAAAAAAAGAATTGGGCCTGAATACCCTATTTCGGAATGCACCTCCATTTTCATCTTTACACCCATGCCAGATATAAAGAAAAGAAAAGGAATCTGAGCCCAAACTAAAGGAGCCCCAATTTTACTCCGCACGCACCTCTGGTTTTTTTATCTCTGTACCCCTATTCTTGTTGGGCTTTCCTCTTGCTTTATTTTTATGTTTTTGTTTCTTTATTTTTATTATTTGGTTTTTACTGTATATAACCCCTTTGTATGATAGCCCCCTACCCCTTTTGTTTTATTTATATCTATTGGACTTGTTTTTTTTCGTTTTACATAAAAATTACAAAATAAGGAAAAAAAATAAAACTTTAAAATTATAAATATTTTATAATAAAAATTACAAAAAATATGTTTTAAAGGTTAAGCACACGTGTGATCGCTCGCATCATCCTTGTGCTAAAAACCTTTTCTCTTTCTTAAATAAAATTACAAAAATATGTTTTAAAGGTTAAGCACATGTGTGATCGCTCGCATCGTCCTTGTGCTAAAAACCTTTTCTCTTTCTTAAATAAAATTACAAAAATATGTTTTAAAGGTTAAGCACACGTGTGATCGCTCGCATCGTCCTTGTGCTAAAAACCTTTTCTCTTTCTTAAATAAAAATTGTAAGATTATGTTTTAAAGGTTAAGCACACGTGTGATCGCTCGCATCGTCCTTGTGCTAAACACCTTTTCTCTTTTTTCATAAAAAATACAAAAAAAAATAAGCACGTGTGTGATCACTCTCATCGTCCTCGTGCCAAAAAACCTTTTCACCTTCTTTTGTAAAAATACCAAAAAAATATAAAATCTTCAAAAACTAAAAACATCCACAAACAACAAACAATCTCGCTAGCCAGAACTACGTGATCGTTGATTCTCCATCAAGAGTGGAGATACGTAGGAGCAAGGCTAGTCCTTGTCAGGTTCACTTCCCAAAAATCCAAAATCATTGCCAAACAAAATTCTCAAACAATTTCCTGAACGAAATTTTCAACACAGTTTCAAAAGAACTACGTAACCCTGATTTCTCATTCTGAATGAGAATACATAGGAGCAAGGTCAATCCTTGTCGGGCCCAAAAAACTAAAACAATATATTTTGTTTCTTTAGAGTTTTATTTTAGGGGATAGTTAAACATTTTGAAAACCACATCATATTCGCGTATTTAGTTAAAGGTACTGCCTTAGGGCAGGCGTTGTAGGGTGCTAATACCTTCCCTACACGTAAACGACTCCCGAACCCAAAATCTGGTTCTTGTAGACCATGCCTTATCCTTTTATGGTTTTTCCGTAGTTTTCCAGAATAAACTATGGTGGCGACTCCAAATCTCTCTTTTCAAAACCCGTTCGTTTTTTTTTGGATCGTCGTCCCGTCGCGATTCCGGTTGCGACAGATGACGACTCCACTGGGGACCTTCTTTAGAGAGTCAAGCCATTTAACTATATGCGCAAATTCAATGTGGTTTTTCTTTATGTTTTTCTTCCCTTTTTCTTTATATATCTTTGATATTTGAATAATCGCGTGTGAATAAATTTGCTTGTTGGATATTGAACCCTAGGGTAGAAAACATGTTATATCTGCCTGGGAATCTTCTGGTTGTTTTGCAGGTGAGGGTTTGGGGTGTACAATTGCATTCTCCCTTCACACACACACATTATACAAATCATGAGTGGGGCCCTATACCCGGGTCTGAGCGTAGCTTAGAAATAGAGGGGTTGTGTAGCGGTGCCATTTGGGACATACTTCCTGTTTGGCTATCGTGAGAACCCCAGCTAGAGTTTGTTCTCTTCACTTGTGTCTCTGCATCTAGTTGATTACTCGACTGTTGTGTAGATGCCATGAAGGGGGCCATAGCTCCAGTGACCATCAACCTTTAGGCTCAGGGAACCATCCTTGTGAGATTGCATATACTTAACCTTGAATCTTAAGTGTCGGACCCTCTCTAGGGCACAAAGGGAGATGTGTGCAATTTCATAACCCTCATGTTTGCTCCATAAAACCACGCACCTGGTACATATCATCATATCTCTTTATACGTCTTTTTATTTTCTTTCTTTCATTGTTGCTCATTGCTTTTATGGTCTTGTAACATTTTGTGTATTCTAGTCGAGAAATTATAAATTTGTGATTAAGTCCTTAAGGTAAAGATGGAAATTAACATGAGATTTTGAGTCAGGGGTTGAAGTTCAGACATTTTAAAGGAAATGTTAGCCACTGAAGTAAAGGAGGGTAATATGGTTGGCCTGAGAGAACAGCTGAAGAAAATGAAGATAATCCTGAAAGATGCATTCAAGAAGGAGTATGAAAATTTGTTGAGCCTGTCAAAATGGAAGAATTTGGGCAAATCTTAGATACATCTCCCGAGGGAAAAGCTCTATGCAACTATCTTGGATAGTATACCCATGTCTAGCAGTGAGCGAAAATTATAAAAGTACCCCTATGAAGTCGGAGTGTGAATTCACACTTAAGGGTAAGGCAAAGGGCCTTTGTCAAGGATACTTAGAGTGGTACTTGCATCGAAAAGTGGGAAACATTTATGAATGTACTTGCTCTTATCCTATGTGGTGTCATTCTCTTTCCTAATACCATGGTTTTGATGACTACGTTGCCATGAATGCATTTGTGGGATACAAAGTTCGCTCTGAGAATCCAATCACTATTGTCCTAGAAGCTTAATTAGTGTTATGAGCTAGAGGGTGGGAAGATTTTATGTTGTTTACTAATGTTGTATGTGTGATATATCTCTCGAATGAGTAAAGACACATTGAATGCCACATGTCCCTTGGGTGAGCTACTGTAGTGTGAACCGAAGATGAAAAAGGAGAATGTATGAGCGCAACTCTGTGTAGGCTCAGAGGAGGAAAAGTTTAAATGATTTGTTTTCTTGGGAGCAAAGATCGTGTATCATACACCATTGCAGGAGTTATCCTGATGCCCCCTCATGGGTATCCAATATTGTGTATTAATTACATCTGTGTGTCAACACAAAAACAATTTGGGTATCATGTGAGAGGATTGCCAACGCCTGCATCTCTTGCCACATTGCAGATCTTATGAGGAATGAACCTTTGCTGAAATGCTTCATCAAGTTAGGGACGCTTGGGGCAATGTTATTCGCTGCGAAAGAGGCCCAAGATCATGGACTGTTAATGAAAAATTCCCTTAGCCAATGGATCGTAGAAAGAGTTAAGACAATCCAGTGGCCATTCGAGTTAATCTCCCCTAACCCAAATTGTGAAAAGAAATTTCACAGTGATGAACAATGTGAAAGCAGAAGTGGCAAAACTGGAGAAGAAATGTCATCGAGCTAAGAAAAAAAGAGACATCAAGAATTGGTAATTCAGATGAAGGAGCATATTGTTGAGCAAGGGGGAATTGAAAGAGAAGTCTCTCATAACTAGCGTCCCTCGCCAATGAAGCCATTGAAGGTCTTCTAAAGTTATTAGCTGATGCTGAGTCTGCAAAGCCGATCTCTAACCCACCTAAGGGGATTGAAAATTTCCTCAGTTGTTGCAAGAATCTGATGGATGAGGCCCGAGTCAGTTGACCAAGACTTCCTATGACTCACTTTTTCGAAACTTCTGAATGATGAGCCACCCTATTGACTCTATTTCGTGTTAATTTCCAAACTATGCCGGGGCAATGTTTTCACAGCTTTATAATTTCCGACTAGAGTATTTGAACTACATTGCCTTTTCTTTTTCTTTTCATTTTCATTTTTTTTAATTTGTTTCATCTAAAAAAAACTTAAAAATACGGCTAAAACATCCAAGATACCCTAAAGGACTTAAACCAGTTATCAAATCTTGGAGAACCAAGGAGAAGTTCAAGAAGTAATGAAAGTTAATATCCAACAATTGAATGAGCAGATGAGCTGAAGCCTAGAGCTTCTGAATGCCTTACAAAAAGCCTAGTAGATTCGCACACATCACGAGCTCAACAAAGAGTTCCAGGAGCACAAACTTTCCCTCCTTATGGTCTCCCCTAGAATTACACTTCAACCTTAGAAGTGGACTCAGGACAAGTTTGCACTCAAAAGGCCAAAAATAATAAAGTAAAGGAGGAAACAAGCTTAGGGCAACCACTTTCATGGTCTCTACAGAAATGATTCAGCCCAATGTAGTGAGCAAGACAATGAAAAAACAACCCGAGTTGAAATCTTATCCTCATGTCGTTGCACCAATGGATGTTGAGGCTGACAAGTGTAAATGTCGCACGACTATGCTTAGTCCCAGGTGTGGTTATACCCACAAAGTCTAAATTACCCAGATGTGAGAAACATGGGGGGACCGTTTCTCCTAGGAGCCATCTCAGGGTGTATGGCAAGAAAATGGTTGTGCACACATGTGATGAAAAGTTGTCAAGTCGTTTCTTCCGAGAGTTTGGCTAGCATGGCACTGACTATTATGCTTATCTTGAACCTTCACACGTCTAGTCTTGGGAGGATCTGGTAGATGCATCTGGAAGCACTATAAATATAACCTGGATGTAGCACCTGGCTGACTACAACTGTCGAGCATGGTGAAGAATGAGTCAGAATCGTTCAAAGAATATGCTTAAAAGAGGAAAAAGATTGTTGCTCAAGAAAAGCCTCCTATGACTGATAAGGAGATGGGTGCCCTATTCTTGAATACTCTGTAATCACCCTTCTGTGAGACCATGGTGAGCAGTGTTTCCCTAAAGACTTGAAATTTGTGTGAAGACTGAAAGGACCGCTCAAGGTCCTACCATGGCAGTAAATGTGAACAAGTCTGGTCTAAGATTAGGATAAGGAGAGAAGAAAGAGCTCAATCACATCCCACTGCTCAAATATTGTTGGCCTACCCTTTGAAACTGCTTTAAGACAAAATTGGACTCGACCCAAACTCAACTTCCCACCAAACTGTTAGGCAAACATGTTGATCAATACAAAAGGCCTACGAGTTTCACTCCTATCCATATGACTTATGCAACATTTCTTCCAAGTTTTCTGCATAAAAAGGCTTAGTCTCTACTTGTTACATGAAGCCTTTAAAGCCTCAATACCTCAAGACTCGTGATACATCATACAAAAAAGGTGATTACCATGGAGTGGCTATCGGTCATTCCACCAAAAGTGCTGGTGGTTCAAGCGCAAAGGCAAACTTTGATTCCCTCAAGATGATTAAAGTTTGAAGAAAGTCAACCCAACATTGAGGCACGACTTGAGAATGTCTTTGCAGATGCCATGAAGAAATGAACTGGGCTTTAAGACCACATAAGAGAGCATAGGTCATTGTACAAGTGAATTTGATGTTGTGAAGTGTCTTGCTATGGAGAAGTATGCTCATTGGTATCACGTCTTCATCCATGACTTTCAACGTGAACATTCACTACGGGATTTCTCCAAGTAGTGCTGGAAATCGAGTCCTGAAAGGGTATTGCAAAAAAAAAAAAAACAAAATTGAAAAAAAATAAAATGAAGGAAATCTTGAGTCACTTGTCTTTCTTGTGAATCGTCAAACCCTTGTTTTTCGAAAATAGAAAAAAGGAAAAATGATGAATAATCAAAAAGAAAATTGGAATGTCAAGTTTTTCTAAGGTCAAGTGTCTAAACATAACAATTTGATGTTTCCTTTCGAGATGTTTGTGCACGTGTTGCTTGAAAGCCTTCACCCTTTACTTTCTCTAAAATAAAGGATTTTCCCCCAACAAACACTGTCACTGCCCTCAATAACAAAAACCTTTACACTGGGCAGATTGGCCAGACCAAAATTACTCTCGCTTGTGCTAGTTGGGTGATCCTTGAATTCATTGAGACAAACGAAAGAACTTTCAAAAAGAGAATAAGTCCACTAGATTGAAAACCCGAAAGGGCGGTCTAGAAAGAAGGAAAAAGAAAAAATGACTCATGTTGAGGTCATCCAGTCGTGGAGTTAATCTTTCGAAAATAAAGCAATCAGAGTTCAAAATGATGTGTGGTTTTCTTTCTTTATCCAAAAAGCAAAAACTATAACCATTGTTACCCCGTTTGAGCCAAAAATAAATTCTTTTTCAAAATTATTCCCAAGCAAGGGTTATCATCAGTATGAGTCAACTCGGAAAGCAGACGAAGAGCACTGAATGATCAAACGAGAGAATCCTTCAAAAGGGTAAACAAAAAAAAAACAAAACAAAAGAAAAAATCACAAAGTAGTGATAAACGAGGTGAATGAAAAATGAAGTTCAAGAAAAAGCAAAGTGCCCAAAAAGTCAAATGACTTATGCAATGCTTAGATGATAATCCTTGTTTCAAAAAAATAACCAACAAACATTCGTTTGGGCCTTTATATCCTTTTCTTTCAATACCCTTTAGCCTTTAGCCACGTTATAAGCCTAATAAAGTCCACACAGATTGGATAATGTTTGCTCACATTTCATAAAGCTTAATTTTGCGATAAGGCAAAATGACTTTCAATGTGTTAAAAAAAGAGGGTTGAAAAAAATGAATGGAAACGAAAAAAAAAACAAAAAAAAGAAAAAAAAACTAATGTCTCAAGAAGAGGGGATCTGCCTACCAACTGGTCAGAAGCATACAAAAGAAAATCAAACCAATTTGTGCCATCCTTTTAGCCGATCCTTTCATGCCCACTACCTCTTCCAAATAGAACCCCATGCAAAAAAAAAAAAAAACAACAACAAAACTGGGGCAGCTTGATGGATCTCAAGACTGGGGCAGCTTTGCAGATCTTACTTGAATTTTCCACCTGAATTATCATGGATTCATCACCATACTGATTACACCAAACCGGGGCAACTTTTGGGTATCTCATGTTTCCCCTTTACATTTCCATATTACATCTCCTTTGAGGAATGTAGGAGGTGACTTACCCGCATGGCTATCCCATTCTCTTCCAAACCATTCTAAACTGCTCTCCTTTCTTCATTGGCCAGTAAATTCAAGCGCGTGTGCATTGATGTCTCGGAAGAAAACGTCAAAATGTAATAATCTCAAAGTTAGATCTCGGATGTATGACATTCCTCACGTTTCGAACCATTGAATATAATGACCAGTTTGATGATTGCAAGTAAGACAATTGACTCAAGCAAAAAGGAAATACAAAACAAAGCAAATGTTTTCATACGTTCATAACATAAGTTGCCATCAATCCATCAAAAAGAAAATCTTTTGGGTCGAAACCCTCTTCATTCATATGAATGGTTGTCGAATTCTTCTTCAAAAATACAAAAAAAAGAATAAAATTCAGATTTTCTCTTTCAAGCCATATTGTTTCATGTCGATCAAGCTTTTTCTCTCGTATTAGAGTCTCGACATCCTGATCCTGCATCAAGATTTTAACAATTTGTAATGAAGGTTTTCAACACCTTTGATGTCTTTTCAAAAATCAAATTTCTGTCAAAATTACAAAACATTTCACAAATTTACGAGTTTCAAGAATTTCAAAATTTGAAAGTCCAGTTTTACCTGGCCCCCAAGCCCAGTTTCCATACTGGCCCACCAAGCCCAACTTGCCTGGCCCCCAAAGCCCAGTTTCCACACTAGCCCCCAAAGCCCAGCTCGCTTGGCCCCCAAAGCCCAGTTCCCACACTGGCCCCAAAGCCCAGTTTTCACACTGGCCCCAAAGCCCAATTTTTTACACTAGCCCCAAGCCTACTTTCCACACTGGCCCCAAGCCCAATTTTCACACTGGCCCCAAAGCCCAGTTCCCACACTGGCCCCAAAGCCCAGTTTTCACACTGGCCCAAAGCCCAATTTTCACACTGGCCCCAAAGCCCAGTTTCCACACTGGCCACAAAGCTCAGTTTCCACACTGGCCCCCAAAGCCCAGTTTCCACACTGGCCACAAAGCCCAGTTTCTACACTGGCCCCCAAAGCCCAGTTTCCACACTGGCCACAAAGCTCAGTTTCCACACTGGCCCCCAAAGCCCAGTTTCCACACTGGCCCACAAAGCCCAGTTTCCACACTGGCCCCCAAGCCCAGTTTCCACACTGGCCCGCAAAGCCCAGCTTCCATACTGGCCCTGAAGCCCAGTTTCCACACTGGCCCTAAAGCCCAGTTTCTATACTGGCCCTGAAGCCCAGTTTCCACACTGGCCCCCAAAGCCCAGTTTCCACACTGGCCCCAAAGCCCAGTTTCCACACTGGCCCCCCCAGCCTAGCTTCCATACTGGCCCTGAAGCCCAGTTTCCACACTGGCCCACAAAGCCCAATTTTCACATTGGCCCCAAAGCCCAGTTTCCATACTGACCCACAAAGCCCAGCTCACCTGGCCCCAAAGCCTAGTTTCCACACTGGCCCTCACAGCCTAGTTTCCAAACTGGCCCCCAAGCCTAGTTTCAACACTGGCCCCAAAGCTCTATTTCTACACTGGCCCACAAAGCCCAGTCCACACTGGCCCCTCAAGCCTAGTTTTCTTTGGCACCCTAAGTTCAAGTGTTCCTTTTGTATTCCAGCCTTCTGCTAGGCAATGGTCGAACTTTCTTTGTTACGTCATGACAATCTTCATTGATTTTAATTATCGTATTTGGATCAGTTCTTACTCTGGTTTTTTTTCTATTTTGAAAACCAGACGAAATTAGTGTTTCAATCTTTACTTAGCTTTACTCAGATAATACAAAATATCAAATTTTCACATTATCTAGTAATATCTAAGTAAAGAGGGGCAGCTGTCAACACCTAATTTCGTCCGGGTGAATAAATAAAGAATAATGGAATTAATTTATCTTATTTTATCTTTATTCTGAATTTATTTTATCTTATTTTGTTATTTTGAGTTATTGTATTTTATTTTATTATATTGTGTTCTATTTTATTTTATTCCTTGGTTATTCTAATTTTTCATTTAGAGTTATTTTATTTTAGGCTGTTTTATTTTATTCTATTTTTATCTTTATGTTCTTTTACTTTAATTTATTTGCCAAATGTTAAAACTAGAAAAAAAAACAAAAAAGGAAAAAGGTCAACTTTTTCTGCTTTCTTTTTCCACGCCATCTCCCATTCTGGTGAAATCTTGTGCTCGCCATGCATGCTGCACCTACACTGTCTTAGGTGAGCAGAATAGGAGTTTGTGGCAGGAAGCAACCATTTGACAGGCCAGGCTTTTGACTCTAAGCGGGATCTGAAGCGTGAAGAAGGGAAAGGGAGAATCTCGACTCTGGGGACATTCAAAACCAACCACTATCTGTCCAGCTCCGGGTCATCACTGGTAACCTAGAGAAAGCACAATGTCTGAGAGCTAAAAAAGCTGGGAAGAAATTACAACCGAGGGGGAAGAGTAGGATACAGGAGGAGGATCATCCATTTCTGGGAGAACAGGCCTCACGGAGGTGAACGGGAAGAGAAAGGAAATTCAATCCAAGAAATAAGAGGGAGCTAGAAAAAAAGGAAGAGTTTCGTTTGAAGCTGCAAAGGTAAGTTTCTCTCTCTAAGCTCTTGGCCTTGTTTTATGTGAACGCATGCCCTCTGTTATGTGTTTAGATATGAATGAATGATATTGGATATGAATGAATGATGCTCTATGGATATGTATGAAGGATGTTTGATCAGTATCTAATTGTTTGCCTCATTTGTAACTTCACCTGTTAATCAAAACTGCGCCCAAGTTGTAGTTTCAACAAGATGTTTTCCCTCAACATAAAAATTTGAGTGTCCATTCATTTACACCCAGAAAACACGTAAATAAAAGCAAACAGCAGCAGACAAGCAGTGCTCGTACCATCTCCTACCTCTATCAAACAAAATGGGTAAACCAAGTCTCAAATCCTATACTAATAGACTCGAAGCTCAGTCTCTGGAATAACAGCTATATCTTGCGCCTTCAATTAGTGATAGCCGACTGACCTTTCGAACTCCGTGCTTAATGTCCCCAGGTCTCATGACCTCAGTACCAAACCCCAGATTTTTGCTACCTTCGACCTGTAACACAAAACACACACCCGGTCAGCCCCTCTCTCAATACTGTTATACTGCAACCATGACTATTCACTCCTCACACTCAGATGCACACAACACATACCCATCATTCCTAATCCCAGTAGGCAAAACACCAATGGAAGAATCAATCAACAACAAACCAATCAATAAACGATGAAAATGAGGGGAGGAAAAGAAGGAAAAGTGGTGTTGCTGGAGACGTTTTGGAATGCACCTCCATTTTCATCTTTACACCCATGCCAGATATAAAGAAAAGAAAAGGAATCTGAGCCCAAACTAAAGGAGCCCCAATTTTACTCCGCACGCACCTCTGGTTTTTTTATCTCTGTACCCCTATTCTTGTTGGGCTTTCCTCTTGCTTTATTTTTATGTTTTTGTTTCTTTATTTTTAGTATTTGGTTTTTACTGTATATAACCCCTTTGTATGATAGCCCCCTACCCCTTTTGTTTTATTTATATCTATTGGACTTGTTTTTTTTCGTTTTACATAAAAATTACAAAATAAGGAAAAAAAAATAAAACTTTAAAATTATAAATATTTTATAATAAAAATTACAAAAAATATGTTTTAAAGGTTAAGCACACGTGTGACCGCTCGCATCGTCCTTGTGCTAAAAACCTTTTCTCTTTCTTAAATAAAATTACAAAAATATGTTTTAAAGGTTAAGCACATGTGTGATCGCTCGCATCGTCCTTGTGCTAAAAACCTTTTCTCTTTCTTAAATAAAATTACAAAAATATGTTTTAAAGGTTAAGCACACGTGTGATCGCTCGCATCGTCCTTGTGCTAAAAACCTTTTCTCTTTCTTAAATAAAAATTATAAAAATATGTTTTAAAGGTTAAGCACACGTGTGATCGCTTGCATCGTCCTTGTGCTAAACACCTTTTCTCTTTTTTCATAAAAAATACAAAAAAAATAAGCACGTGTGTGATCACTCGCATCGTCCTCGTGTCAAAAAACCTTTTCACCTTCTTTTATAAAAATACCAAAAAAATATAAAATCTTCAAAAACTAAAAACATCCACAAACAACAAACAATCTCGCTAGCCAGAACTACGTGATCCTTGATTCTCCATCAAGAGTGGAGATCCGTAGGAGCAAGGCTAGTCCTTGTTAGGTTCACTTCCCAAAAATCCAAAATCATTGCCAAACAAAATTCTCAAACAATTTCCTGAACGAAATTTTCAACACAGTTTCAAAAGAACTACGTAACCCTGATTTCTCATTCTGAATGAGAATACGTAGAAGGAAGGTCAATCCTTGTCGGGCCCAAAAAACTAAAAAAATATATTTTGTTTCTTTAGAGTTTTATTTTAGGGGATAGTTAAACATTTTGAAAACCACATCATATTCGCGTATTTAGTTAAAGGTACTGCCTTAGGGCAGGCGTTGTAGGGTGCTAATACCTTCCCTACACGTAACCGACTCCCGAACCAAGAATCTGGTTCTTGTAGACCATGCCTTATCCTTTTATGGTTTTTCCGTAGTTTTCCAGAATAAACTATGGTGGCGACTCCAAATCTCTCTTTTCAAAACCCGTTCGTTTTTTTTTGGATCGTCGTCCCGTCGCGATTCCGGTTGCGACAGAAGTTAAGCAGTGAATTCATATTGCAATCTGTTTTATAGTTGTTTCAATGTTTAAACATCTTTAAAATGATGATATAAAGTTGATTGATGCATCAAAATAACTTCCGAATCACCTCCTAGAAATTTTCGGTTTGAAACCACTAATGTAGAAGCATTGTTCTAATCTAGTGTTAAAATCAAGTGCATTTGTTTGAAACAGTCACCTGTAGATTCACATCTAGTGAGGGTAGCAGCTTGTGCTTCATTGTCTGATATATTTATAAGGTTAGATATTTCTTTTCCTACCTTGAGACTATTATTAGTTGGTACAAATATTGGACTGCAATGTAGAGTGCTCATGCTTGATGCATCTGATTAATCTCTCTCTCGCTTTCTCTCTCTCTCTCTCTCTCTCTTTCTACATGCTACTGCATGGTTGTCACCTACATTAGCAATAATTTTTAATTTATTTGTTATGCATAATACTCAATAGGATGAGATCAAGGTTGTTGGACTTGAGTCTGCATAAACTTGTCAAACAAACCTGCAAGAGTTAACTTGATTAAAAAACATCCTAACAATTTGAGCTAAAGTAGACTAATTTTAAGTAATGTAAACATCCTAACAAGTTTAGAGTAGTGAAATCAAGGTAGGGGAGTAGTGAAATGCAAAGAATAACCTAAAAGTTTGAGTATTTAGGTTCTAAAAAGTGTACTTAAAAGGTGAGAAATTGCCAATTTACCTAAAGTAGACTAATTTTACTTAATGTAAACATCCTAACAAGTATAAAGTAGTGAAATCAAGGTAGGAAAGTAGTGAAATGCAAAGAATAACCTAAAACTCAAAGTTTGAGTATTTAGGTTCTAAAAAGTGTACTTAAAGGTGAGAAATTGCCAATTTACCTAAAGTAGACTAATTTTACTTAATGTAAACATCCTAACAAGTCTAAAGTATTGAAATCAAGGTAGGAAAGTAGTGAAATGCAAAGAATAACCTAAAACTCAAAGTTTGAGTATTTAGGTTCTAAAAAGTGTACTTTAAAGGTGAGAAATTGCCAATTTACCTAAAGTAGACTAATTTTAAGTAATGTAAACATCTTAACAAGTCACAAGTCTGAAGTAGTGAAATGAACCTAGGAAACTAGTCAAAGGCAAAGATTTAGTTAAAACTCAAAGTTTGTGTAATTAGAACCCAAAGAAGTGTAATTACAAGGTGAATTCCACATTGTTGGTGTATGTATTATATATCTTTGCTTTTGTTGTGCAAGTGTGACTTATTGATAACAATAAATGTTTGTTGTATGATCATGTATATGTTGTATGTTCATGTATATATTGTATGTTCATGTATTTTATACGTTCATTTATTAGGCTACAACTTGATTAAGTTAAGTAGTCATTTAAAATCCTATGGTACTACACACATTCTCAATAGAAAGAGAAGGGTAAAAGTAGTATAAACACTTAGAACCTACAAAATATTTGGAAGTACTTTATAATAAGTTGTCTCCCCCAAATTTAATACACAGCCCCTTAGGATGTCTAAGGCATTTCAATACTGAGGACTTCTCTTTGCATGCCTTTATTGTATGCCTATGACAATAGTGGTCAAATTGCCTTCCATGTTCGATTTAAGTAGTAATAGGTTTATTACTTATGTCACATGGAGTGTTGTTGTTTTGGCTAAGTTTATCTTTGTTTGGTTTGTCACTGAACATGGTCCATTTTCCCAACTGTCGCAATTGGGATTGTGACGGGACGACGAACCGAAAACGAACGGGTTTAGGAAAAGATTTTGGGAGTCGCCACCATAATTTATTATGGAAAAACTATGAAAAAACATAAAATAAAAGAATGGTCTAGGAAAAATGGATTTTAGGTTTGGGAATCGGTTACGCGTAACGAAGGTATTAGTACCTTACAACGCCTGCCTAAAAACAGTACCTTTAATTAAATGTATAAAGTTGACGTGGTTTTTTCAAAATATTCAATTTTCCCTAAAAAATAATAATATAAAAAAAAACTATTAAGAAACAAAAATAATATTTTTAGTTTTATGAACCCGACAAGGATTAACCTTGCTCCTACGAATATCCATTTATGATGGACAATCAGAGATCGCGTAGTTTTTTATCTAGAAAAAGGTTTGTGAAATTTGTTTGAAAATTATTATGGATTGTTTGGGATTTTTTAAAAGCGAACCCCGACAAAGATTGACATTGTTTTTTTTAAAGATTTTTGTATTCTTTTATTTGAAAAAAAATGGTGGAAAAAAAATAAAATGAAAGAGACCGACCATAAGCCGATGAGTACCCATACCTTTTATTTTATGATTTAGTATTTTTTTATAGGAAAATACATGATAAGAAATATTTTCTTTTTATTTATTTATTTTTGAAATTGTTTATTTATTATTTATTTTTTAAGTAAAATTTTAAAAAATAAATATCACGTGATGCAGGAGATATAACCAATACCAGAAGAAACGCGAAAAGATATTCTTTTTATGAAAAATAAACATTATTGGTGTGTAGTAAAAAACATAAAATCTTTTAAAAAAAACCTTCAAAGTACAATAAAAAGAGAAGGAGAATGGTGCAGAGATGACACACCTTTTCGGCTTTAAGTAGTCCCCAGTTCTTCCTTGGTAGTTTTTGTTGGCAGAGTCCTTCTAGCGTGAGAACTTACTTTCCTCTATCCTCTCTCTCACTCTTTCTATCTCTATTATTCCAGAGTATCCTCTCTCTTTTTTTCCCTCCCTTTTTTTTTGTGACAAGGTGCGTATATATATACACACATTGTAATATTATGGTAAACTTGCCCTTAATTGTGAATTAATTGGCAACGAACAAAATAGGGAAAGAAAAAGTATTGTTAGAAAATTTGTCCATTTTTAAAATCATATTTTCCTCTTTAAAAGCAGATGACGCAGCAAATTATATTAACATACTATTTTAATTACTGTTATAATTATTGGCATAATATTGATTCAAATTATTACCATATCAAACTAATATTTCAAAAATATTTTCAAGTGATGTGTCTTGCATTAAGGAAAATTATTTTATTATTTTCTTTTTCCTTCTTTTTGTTTACCCACCATTAATTATTATTCTCTTATTTTTTGTTCTTCTTACCTTTACTTTTCATTTTTCATTTTTATTAACTTACCCGGACGAAATTGGGTGTTGACAATTGTCCCTCTTTATTTAGATTTTGCTCGATAACATGAGCCTTAGATATTTTATGTTATCATAGTAAAAGCCACATAAAGATAAAAAACACTAATTTCGTTCGGGTCTAAAGAGAAGGGAAAATTACCCTGAAGTGTACCTGATAGAGAGTGTAGCAACCTTGTGGATTTTGCGGAAGAGTCGTGACACCTGTGGAGGGTGTGTCATAGCCTATGAACTTTGTTGGGGAGGTGTATGAACCTCGTGAATTGAAACCCTTTTTTTAGAGGCGCAAGAATCTCGTAAAATTTGCTGGAGAGGCGCACGAACCTCGTAAAATTTGATGGAGAGGCGCACGAACCTCGTGAAATTTGATGGAGAGGCGCACGAACCTCAATGAAATTAGTTGGAGAGGCGCACGAACCTCGTGAAATTAGTTGGGGAGGCGCACGAACCTCATGAAATTAGTTGGAGAGGCGCACAAACTTCATGAAATTAGTTGGGGAGGCGCACAAACCTCATGATTAGTTAGAGAGACGCACGAACCTCATGATATTTGATGGAGAAACGCACGAACGTCATGAAATTTGATGGAGAGGCGCACGAACCTCATGATATTTGTTGGAAAGGCGCACGAACCTCATGATATTTGATGGAGAGGCGCACGAACCTCGTGTTTTTTTTATGGAGAGGCCTACAAACCTCGTAATATTTGATGGAGAGGCGCACAAACCTCGTAGTATTTTAATTTTTTTTTTGACAATTCTCAAATTTGTTTTTCACTGATGTACTCTTTGTACTGATTTCCAGCGAGTTCATGACTTCCTTTCAAACGTTGGTAATGCATGGTGTGTTATGATTTCTCTTATGATGATGCATGCGTGATGCGGAGTGCATGAATGTTTGGGTGAAAATTCATGGGAGACCCAAATATTATATTTCCTGTTCCATTTTAATTAATTCCACGACATCCCTTAAGGACAAACTCGAAGCCCTTGAACTTGCCTGTGACGCTTAATATTTTCGGGAGGCACTTTGAAAGTTAAGAGCAACCTTATGATAAACAAATAAATAAATAAATTATACAATAATGTTAATTCCACTTTAAAAGCATTCCCTATCATGGAATCATTATGCATATAATTTTTTGACTGCGTCAGAATTAACTGGCAAAGGGAACTCTTCTCCATCCATTCTTGTGAGAATAAGTGCCCCACCATCAAATGCCTTGTTTACCACATATGGGCCCTCAAAATTTGGAGTCCACTTGCCCCCTGTGATCCTTTTGTATTGGCAAAATCGTTTTTAGGACCAGTTCGCCTTCTTGGAGTTCCATAGGGCGTACCTTCTTGTCGAATGTTTTTTTTTCATTCTTTGTTGGTATAATTGTCCTTGGCATGCTGCGGTCAACCGTTTCTCCTCAATGAGATTGAGTTGATCAAACCGGGTTTGAACCCAATCTGCTTCTTCTAACCGGGTTTCCATTAACACTCGTAAGGATGAGATTTCTACCTCGAAGGGTAGTACTGATTCAATTCCGTATACCAAAGAAAAAGGTGTTGCGCCAGTCGATATGCGTACTGATGTGCGATAATCGTGTAAAGCAAAGGGAAGCATTTCGTGTCAATCCTTATACGTGACTACCATCTTTTGTACGATCTTCTTGATGTTTTTGTTTGCAGCCTCGACTGCTCCATTCAACTTTGGACGATAAGGTGAAGAATTATGATGTCGAATCTTAAACTCTTCGCACAACTCTTTCATCATTCGATTGTTCAGGTTTGTCGCATTATCAGTGATAATCTTGTCAGGGAGCTCGTATCGGCAAATTAAATCTCTTTTTATGAATTTCGTCACTACCTTTCTAGTGACATTGGCATAGGAGGCAACTTCTACCCATTTGGTGAAATAGTCAATCGCGACCAGTATAAAGCGATGTCCATTTGTTGCTTTGGGTTCTATTGCCCCGATGACATCTATTCCCCACATTGAAAATGGCCAAGGTGTCGTCAATACATTTAGGTTTACGGGTGGGGCATTGATATTATCTGCATACTTTTGGCCTTTTTCACACTTTCTTACATGCGCGCAACAATCTCGTTCCATGGTTACCCAAAAGTTGCCCGCTCTCAGAATCTTTCTATCCATTGAGTGCCCATTCATGTGTGTTCCGAATGTACCTTCATGAACCTCTTCCAAAATTGACTCAACCTCCCCTGCTTCCACACACCTGAGGAGTACCATGTCATGGTTTCTTTTGTACAAAACATCCCCATTTAAGATAAAGTTGGCCGCCAACCTCCTCAGCGTCCTCTTATCATTCTCAGATGTCTTTTCTGGATATCCTTGAGTCTTTAGATAGTTCTTAATATCGTAATACCAAGGATTCCAGTTTGGCTCTACATCTATGGAATGGTAGTATGTTGGCTCTTCGTGGCTCTTCATTTTGATCATTGGTACTTCCACATCCCGATTAATCTCAAACATTGATCATAAAGATTGTTACTTTAATGCCCATAACACAAGCCTCGTATTCGGCGATATTGATGGTGTAGTCGAAGGACAACCTAGCGGTCATTGTCGTGTATTGATTCTCTGGGGATATAAGTACTGCCCCTATTTTTTGTCCCATTACATTGGAAGCCCCATCAAATAGTAATATCCAAGATTTTTCACTTTGGCCTCCCTTAACTTTTTCAAACAGAGCCATGATATCTTCATCAGGAAAGTTGGGTTGCATCGGCTGATAATCCTTAACGGGTTGTTGGGCCAAATAATCAGCTAGAGCACTACCCTTGACAAATTTTTGAGAAACGTATATGATGTCATATTTTAACAAAAGCATTTGCCACTGCGCAATTCTTCCTGTGAGAGCAGGCTTTTTGAAAATATATTTAATAGGATCCATTTTGAATATCAACCAAGTAGAATGATTTAGCATGTATTGTCTTAGGCGATGAGCGGTCCATGCCAATGCGCAACAAGTTCGCTCTAGCGGTGAATATCGTCGCTCGCAATCTATGAATCTCTTACTTAAATAGTATATAGCATGTTCTCTTTTCCCGATTGTGTCGTGTTGACCCAACACACAACCCATTGATTCATCCAATACCATTAAGTAAAGAATGAGTGGCCTTCTTCCTGACTCGGGCGGTCTCAATACAGGATGGTTTTGTAGGTACTGTTTGGCTTTGTCGAAAGCGGCCTGACAATCCTCATTCCACTTTACGGGCTGATTTTTACGCAAAACCTTGAACATGGGTTCACAGGTGGTTGTTAATTGACAGATGAACCTAGCGATGTAAATTAGCCGACCCAAAAAACCTCGTACCTCCTTTTCTGTGTTGGGAGAGGGCATTTCCATTATTGCTCGTATCTTTTCAAGGTCCACTTCTATCCCTTTTTGACTGACCACAAAGCCCAACAACTTTCCAGACTTTACACCAAATGTGCACTTAGCTGGGTTAAGTTTGAGTTTGAATTTTCTCAATCTTTCAAACAATTTTCTCATATTGAGAAAGTGTTCCTCTTCTCATTCAGATTTGGCAATCATGTCATCCACATAAACTTCTATTTCCTGGTGCATCATATCGTGGAAAAACGCCACCATCACACTTTGATAATATGCCCTAGCATTCTTGAGTCCGAAAGGCATCACCTTATAACAGAAAGTTCTCCATAAAGTAATGAAGGTGGTCTTTTCCATATCCTCCGGAGCCATTTTAATCTGGTTATATCCCGAAAATCCATCCATAAATGAAAATAAAGAGAACTTAGTTGTATTGTCTACTAATGTGTCAATTCGCGGTAATGGGAAATTGTCTTTTGGACTTGCGCGGTTCAAATCACGGTAGTCAACACACATTCCCACTTTACCATCCTTCTTTGGTATCGGCACGATATTTTCAACCCATTGAGGGAACTTTGCTACGGCTAGGAATCCTGCGTCGAACTACGTATTTCATCTTTGATCTTTAGAGATATTTCCGGTTTCATTCTTCTTAGTTTTTGTCTGACTAGAAGATACTCTGGCTTGAGTGGTAGCTTATGTTGGACTATGTCTGTATCCAAACCAGGCATATCATTGTACGACCAAGCGAACACGTCCCTAAATTCCTTTAACAAAACACATAACTCTTCTTTCACTTCTTTTTTCATGCTAGTGCTGATTTTTACCTCTCTTCTCTCGTTATCCTCTCCTACATTAAAGATTTCAACTTCTTTTTGGTGGGGTTTTAGTTCCTTGGAATCTTGCTCAACTAATCTCATAACTCTAGAGAGGGTTCCGACTCAATTTCATAATCATCTTCCATGTTATTGATAGGTTGCTCGAAATTAGGGATATCAACATTATTGTTTTCAAAACATTCATTGTCACATCTGCATTATTTGAGTTTAAAGAAAAATTCTTTTTTTTAGGAAAAACGATAAACACGAAATGATAAAAAAAAGCGAAAAAAACTTAATTTAATGTTAAACTGAATGCAAAAGAAAGTGTCAACCTGTAACGCATGAACCCCAATGCTCCGGGAAAAGCAGTGAGGATATTTAAAAACTATTACATTCCATCAAGCATCACAGGCAAATTCTCCATCTTCCAGTTTTTGAGCTGCATTTCTGGGGTACAAGGCCACACAAAATCTGAGCCTTCATCTTCATTCCCAATTGTTGCTATTAGGCTGGTGTTAATCCATCCGACGCTTCGAAAACTCTCCTTGATATCACAAATGTGGATCTTTCCTACCACTATATCCCTTCTTTCCATGTGAGCTAGGCTTTATTATTTCTTTTCCTCCCTTACTCGCCTTTTGTCGTCTCTAGTGGGCTTGTACCCCAGGCCATATCTATTCTTATTCTCCACAAGTTCTAGCAGGAGGGTCCGTCCTTGCCCATATCTTCCAAGACCTTTTCCATGATTAAAACCCTTTTTTAGCATGACCTTAGCTGTCATAAGAGAGGCACAAGATAGGTATGAATTTACTGGCATTGATTCTACATTGTATTGGCAAATCTATCTCTCCTATAACATCCATCTTGCTCCTATCAAAAGCTCTTATGATCATAGTACTTGGCTTCAAGTGAATCACATCGTATGGTAATTTCTCCAGTGTTACTTTAGTCATTACATTCAAGGAGGAACCATTATCAATTAAAACACGTGCTATGGCATGATTAAGGCATTTTACAGATATATGAAGGGCTTTATTCTGCCCTCTTCCCTCAGTGGGTATCTCTTCGTCAGTGAAGGTGAGGTAATCATTAGTAGTGATGTTGCTAACAATCCCCTCGAACAGGTCCAAATAAATATTCTGCTCCATGTGAGCCCCGCTGAGTACCTTCATTAATAACTTTCTATGCGAGGTTGAATGCATGAGTAATTTCAAGAGGGAGATCCTAGCTGGCATGCATTTCAGTTGATCCACCACTTTATATTCGCTTTGCTGTATAAACTTCAAGAATTCACACTCCTCTTCATCAGAAATTTCGTTACCATTCTTCTTTTCATAACTCTTATCTGATGGCCTGATCTTTTCTTCTGAAAGTTCCACATCTTTCTTTTTCAAAAGCAACAATGAATAGATTCGTCCACTTTTCGTCATCCTGCCAACGCTTGATATATTTTCAATCATTGGCTCGTCATGTTCTTCCTCAAGCACACGCGTGCCATATTTCCACGGGACAGTCTTATCATTTTTATAGGGAAAAGGGGAAGGTGTCTGGATAACAATAGAGGACCTTCCTTGTGTCATGAGTGTAGGAGGGGTCCTGGTGAAACGAATCGCTAATGGTTCTTGTAAAGTCATATTGGGATCTCCACCAGTCTGTGCAAATACTTCTCCTTCTTTATCCTCATAGTATATTTGTAGGAAACTTCTGTCAATCAGATCTTGGAGAATGCTCCTAAACCCGATACACTCATTAATGACATGTTCGGCTCCTGGATGAATTCCACATGCCTCTCTGAGACCGCTTTCGCCCCTTAGCAAGCCCAATCTTACCAACTTTTCAAAAATGACCTTTTTTGAGCTTCAAATTTCACTTACATTCCTTACTAGCTTGTGTCGTCCAACCTCGATGGCATTTGTTGAGGTGTTTCCATGCTCGGCAAGGGGATTAACCTCAATACTAGGTTTGCCTTCTTGGAACTTCAACCATCCTGCATCAATTAACGATTGTACTTTGAACTTAAGACCCATGCACCTTTCCGTCGAATGCCCAATTGATGGCAACCCCTTTAGGGACTTCCCATCCAAAGAAGTATCAACTTTACTCTAAGACCAAGAAAGGGAAGTTGAATAAAGGACTTAATCTTTTCTTTCTAAGTCTTAGAATGTTCTCTTTAACTAAGTACATTTACCTTGTTTTGTAGGTCACTAATAAGAGTGAAAACCATAGCCAATCAACCAAAGAAGTTTGGTGAGCTAAGGGAAGCAAAGGAGGTAAAGAAAGGAAGAAAGGAAATGCTTTTTGGATTGGAAAAGAAAAGTTGATATACAACATACGGCCAACCAAGCAAACCAGTGTTTCCACTTTCTTTTAAAGCATGTTTTCAATGTTTACCGTATGGAACATGTGGCCAGCTGTATAGCTTCTCCTGCACACTTCTTATAGAGCTTCATGTACATTGCTAATATGTCCAGTAGCTTGCTAGGCACGTTTCTCTTCATGTATAAAAGAGAAGCAAAATCACTTGTAAAGGTAACTTGAATTGTATAAAGAAAACTCTGTTGAATTATCCAGCCAGTTCTTACTTTCAAGTTCATTGACTTGTGCCTTCTTAGCACACTTATCTCTAGCTTCCTTCCCCCTTGGAAGGCCGTCTAAGCTAGAACCTCTGCCTACACACTCCAAAACTGCACCAGACAATTCATCAAACACCTTCCATGCGCCTCCAACTGCATCTGCGTTTTCCAATTCCGCTGCCACCTCTGGTCCGAGAAGCTGCTCATTCTTGAAGAGTGAAGTTGCTTCCATCATTTGGTATCAGAGCCAGCTTGTCCACGCAAGTCTCCAAGAGATAAGTCACGTTTTCATTCATTTTTCACTTCCGTCATGTGCTGTTCCAGTTTTGCCACTGAAGCTGCTTCCATCATTTGGCATCAAGAGCCAGCTTGTCCACGCAAGTCTCCAAGAGATAAGTCACGTTTTCATTCATTTTTCACTTCCGTCATGTGTTGTTCCAGTTTTGCCACTGTTTGATTTTTTTTTCCTCACTTCTGTGGTTTGATTTCGTGTTGATTGTGGATGTTTGTGTTCATTCACTGTTTCTTAGTGTTTGTTCTTCATTTTAATTGGTGCACTTTGTTTGTTTGAGTTCAAATCAAGCTTTATTATCAATTTCAGTTTCTGTCAAGTCTTGTGCAAATGTTTTTGCCGTTTTCATGCTGTCAAGTGTTTAAATCTGTTCCAGCTTTATTTCTTCATTGTTGATTGAGTCCAGTGCATTTGCTAGCTATATGTTGATCATATAAGCAATGGCATCATGTCCAGCTTTGATCATTGGAGCTAAAAGCAATGCAAGCTTTGTTTTCCAGTAGCCAACTCTGCACAACAACTCATTTTCTGGTTTAATCTTCTATAATCTGTGTTGGCTAAGTTTTTCTGATTCTGAAGCTTTGCACAAGTTGTTTGATGTGTTTAACCAGTTCTCAAATCCTCATAGTTCCTGTAAAGTGCATAATTCAAAATAATGAGTGGTTGAGTTCATCCAAAACTGTTAGCAACTTCAGCATCAAATATTCAAATCTGGTTTAATCTGTGCAAGCTGTTTCTTTCCAGATTTTTTGTCTATGAACCTTGGTGCAAGTTTATTTGAAGTTTCTAAACATGTTTCAAGTTGTATCAACTCAGATTAACCACTGCTTTATGAAAATCATAATTGAGTTGTTTAAAACTTCACAAAAACAGTGTTGTCACAGTATTTGTCCAGCTTTGCACCGTGCTGTAATCCTTGCCATGTTTTAGGCCATTTTAAATCTGCTAGCTCACATTTTCAAGCTAGATTTAGTTGCTTAGGACTTTTCCTACATGTTTCTTGAACCATCCAGCTTTGCTTCCACTGATTTTTTAATTCTGGTCCAGTTTTGCTTCAAATTTCTGCATAATTAACAACTCAACCTGTGATGTGGAGCATCTGGCTGTTTCTATGCATTATGAACAATTGAGCAAGTGTATGGTGTCATTAGAAACTTTTGTGCAGTGTTCAAATGGTCCTTGAGAAGCCTATATGCAGAATTCACCTTTAAACCATCACATTTTGCTGCATTTTAGGCTACAGCTGCTGTGAATTAATGAATCTGATTATTTCAATGCAATTTAAACATTTGTGCATGTGTATTTTACAATTTGAAACTTGCAGTTACTGTTCATTTGGTCAATTTTACACCAGCACTGCAAAATCAGTTTCCAACCATTGAATTTGCTTGAATTTGGCAAGTGGACCATTGATTTTCTGTTGTGGTTCCTTTCTTTTTTTGTTGTTGAACAGTCTGCACATACTCCAAATGTTGATTTCAAACTGTTTGAGGTGTCAAATATGTCAGAAGCGGCTGCAGCGGATGGTTAGCGTGGGATAACAAACCAAGAGGGTTTTTAATACAAAAGTGTGCCTTTTAATTTCTACTCAATTAAACTTACCAAGCAAATAATGATAACAATTAAATAGAGTAAGGTTGAGAGAAATTTGCACAGATGATTTTATCCTGGTTCGGATCTTACCAATCCTACGTCCAGTCGTTTATCTCAAACAAGATAAACACTTTCACTAACACAAAACAATTACAAATTACAATCACAAAGAAACAATTTGTAAGAGTTTAGAAACCACCTCTCTTGATACCACAAGAGATGAACCTACACCTCCTTTGAGTCTTCACAAAGGATGAACACCTCCTTCGAATACTTCACGAAGGATGAACACCTCCTCCGAATACTTCACGAAGGATGATTCTCTTTCGAACACCTCCTTAGACACACCAAGGATGAACCGGCTATTTCCTCTGCCACCGTAGTAGCACTTCACCAGCTCCACAGACAAGAGTTTCACAAGCCGAACAAGAACACACAAGTCTCAATAATTTCTGAGTATTTGAGCACAAGGGAAGAGTTTCTGTGTCTCTGGTTGTTTTCCTTGAGAGGAAATGAGAGTCTATTTATAGACTCATCCAAAGGCTCTTCCATTCTTCGAAAATGAGCCATCTGACTGTTTTAATCGATTAAACCAAGTATTAATCGATTAAACTGAGTACAACGGCTAGTTTTTCAAATCTGGAGCCCCCAACGGCTAGTGTTAATCGATTATTCTCGGGTTTAATCGATTAACTAATCGATTATTTTAGGCTTTAATCGATTATTCCAGTGCAACGACTAGTCTTCAACTCTGAAAACCCCCAACGGACTGTTTTAATCGATTAATCTCAGGATTAATCGATTATTCCAGAGGCAATTTGGTTTTTCAGGTTTGCTACAGTGTTTTGCTACAGTGTTTTGCTACAGTGTTTTGCTACAGTGTTTTGCTACAGTGTTTTGCTACAGTAATTTTACAAAACACTTTCTTTTTCTAATCTAAGTCCTATACATATTTCTAAGAGTATTACAAAAGCTTTCCATATCAATACAAGTCTTCATAACATCTTGATTCTTGATTGGTCTTGACTTGATTTGGACATCATCAAAACTTCATCTTCATCATTTTGCTAACAAAATACACATTTGAGTCACAGCCAATCAATTTTGACACTGAAACCACCAATTTTCAGTCATATTTCTGGTGCAGAATGTTTTTTTTGTGCTGTTTGGCATTAGCCATATTCTAATTTTCATTTTTGGATTGGCAAAAGTTGGGTTTAAGTTTCCAATTACATTTATATGCTTATCCAAGTGTATAGCAATCATAAAAAGCAATTTAAACCCTGCAATCCAGATTTGAAAGGTCAAAAGCCAGAAACACAAAATCTGCTGTTCTTTGGGGCATTTTGTCAAACAGTTTTGAATTTTATCAAACAGTTTCGAAGCACACAATTTCATCACTGTTTTGAGTCTTTTCTTGCTTGTTTAATCTGTTCTAGTGTCTCTCCTAGGTTCCTTTTGTGTCCCTTCTGTTATTCCAAGCTTAAATTCACTTGAATTCAATTTGTTTGCCTTCAAATTTGTGCCCAAAAACTGTACTGCGAAAATTAAATCCTGGTGCAGCAGCTGATTTGTTTCTTGACTGGTTTGGTGTTTGCTTTGGTGCTGTGACGTTTTGGTGCAGTGTTTCTACCTCAGATTACTTGCTCCAAAGGGGTAGCATCTTAGGAAGTGGATGAGGTGTTAAAAGGGCTTCAAGCTTGGACTCCAAGAGCACTTTAACATTGCTGGTCCAGCAACCATTTCAGCAGCAAAAACACATCACCTTTGGTCTTCAACCAATCTGCACTAGCAGCCACACTTGGCTTTATTTCATTGTACCAACATTGCATTGTAAATTTGGCTTGGTATCACGAAACCTTTGTAATTTCTTTCCATTTTGTGTTCATTTTCAACTTAAAGTGGCTTGGAAAAATGCTTTTCAAGCAATTCCAAGTGCACCATCAAACATTGTAATAGCTTAGTTTCCACTTCTTAGTGTGAAAGTGTGTCAAGGGGCTCAAAGTGTCACTTGCACTTTCACTTAGGACTGCATAGAATTTTCCATTTGCATTGTTTTCCTTTACTTTGCTTGCTTGACTTTTATGTTTTAAGTCTCCATGATACATAGGAGCGCGTTTCATTTAGATAAACCTTCATTTGGTTTCTAGGTGCATAGCATTCTTGCATTTAAAAAGTTTTGAAAGATTTCTACCTAGACACTAAGGTAAGAAATAACCAAAGACACTCTGGCTAGGAAGGACAAGGTTCTTAAGCTTGTCCATTTGTGACTTACCTCTTGATGGAAGCTTGCTACGGGTGAGATGCATTGAACCAGAAAGCCAAACAGCAAGCGTTCCAGTGAGCAATGAAGGCAGCGGAATTCTGAAATAGATGCAGAGAATGGTATGGTTTCAGTGAAGAATGAAGTGGGTTAGAACCTCTCAGCTCAGAGGGCCTTCTACTTTGGAAGGAAGCTAGAGGTAAGGAGAAAGAAAGTGAAGAATTGGGTTGACTCAAGAGCAAAGATAAGCTGGAATTTCATTTCTGCAGCAATTAGACTAAGCTCAAAAGTGTCTACAAAAGGAAGAGGTCTCCTATTTATAGGAAGATAAGAGCCTCAAATCTGAAATGAAATTCAATCCAAAAGCAAATGAAAAAGGCGCCAATTTGCTTCAGCTCCAAACATGCCTCATTCCAACTCAGCAGCACACGTGAAACAACACCAATTCTGAATTCTTATTCCAACTCAGCAGCACACGTGAAAGCTGGGCTAGCTAGGTTATGAGCTTTTTGATAGCTTTGGCAGCAAACTTCTCCCTCCAAGTCTCTCTTTTCATGTGCTCAAATGCTATGTTGGCAGTTGCTCCCTCCAATTTTATTAATCCTACAAAGCAAAGAAAAAATGTGCTTTTAATTATGGGAAGAAGGATTAATGTAAATTACCTTCCATAGAAGCAAAATGGTAGGTGATCCTTCTTCCTCTTGAATCCTCTTTGCCATGAATCTAGTAAGAGGTCCAATGTGTGTCTTAGATGGTCTTCCATCAGACCCTCCCTCTTGAAAAGGATCTGTCCTCAGATCTGCTTCAACCTGTTGATCATTCCCTGTGAAAGGAATTAAGTCGCAGATGTTAAAAGTATGACTGACACCATAACTTTCAGGGAGATCTAAGATGTATGCATTATCATTTATCCTTTTGACCACCTTGAATGGACCATCTCCTCTTGGACTAAGTTTGGACTTCCTTTGAGAGGGAAATCTTTCCTTTCTCAAATGAAGCCAAACTAGGTCTCCTTTTTCAAAAACTATTTTCTTTCTCCCTTTGTTGTTGTATTCTGCATATTTTTGAGTTTGTTTTTCAATTTGGATTTTGACTTTCTCATGTAACTTCTTGATGAACTCCGCTTTAGAAGCACATTCTTTATGAAGAAAAGAAGATGATTCTGGAAGAGTTAGTAAATCAAGAGGTGTGATAGGGTTAAAACCATAAACAATCTCAAAAGGAGAAAGATTAGTAGTCTTGTGGACTACTCTATTATAAGCAAATTCAATATGAGGTAGATGTTCATCCCAAGATTTGTTATTACCTCTTAATATTACCCGTAATAATGTAGATAAAGATCTATTTACTACTTCAGTTTGCCCATCAGTTTGTGGGTGACATGTAGTAGAAAATAGAAGTTTAGTTCCAAGTTTTTCCCATAAAGTTTTCCAAAAATGGCTTAGGAACTTCACATCTCTATCAGACACTATAGTTTTGGGTAAGCCATGCAATCTCACTATTTCTTTAAAGAAGAGTCTAGAGATATAGCTAGCATCATCTACTTTGTGGCAGGGTATAAAATGAGCCATTTTACTAAAACGATCTACTACCACAAATATAGAATCATACCCCCTTTGAGTTCTTGCAATCCTAAGACAAAGTCCATGCTTATGTCCTCCCAAGGGGTATTAGCTATAGGAAGAGGTGTATAGAGTCCATGAGGCATAATTTTGGACTTAGCTTGTAAACAAGCTATACATTTAGAACAATGCCTTTGAACATCTATTCTCATGTGTGGCCAATAAAATTTACTTTTCAAAATATTTAGAGTTTTATCAACTCCATGATGACCCATGAGACCTCCTCCATGACTCTCTTTGATAAGAAGTTTTCTAATGGATCCTTGGGGTATACAAAGTTTTCCTTTATTAAAAAGATACCCCTCAGAAAGATAGAATCCATCAAAAGGCTTCTTAAGACATGATGAATAAGTAGATGCAAATGTTTCATCATTTTCATATAAATCTTTTATGTCATCAAATCCTAATATTTGAGATCCTAGGGTTATTAACAATGCATGTCTTCTAGATAAAGCATCCGCAACAACATTAGTACTCCCCTTTTTGTGTTTGATGACATAGGGAAATTGCTCAAGATATTCCACCCACTTTGCATGCCTTTTGTTTAGCTTTGCTTGCCCTTTAATATACTTGAGAGATTCATGATCAGTATGTATTATGAATTCTCTAGTTACCAAGTAATGCTCCCAAGTTTTTAAAGCTCTTATGAGGGCATACAATTCTTTGTCATAGGTAGGATAGTTCAAAGTTGCCCCTCTAAGTTTTTCACTAAAATAAGCTATGGGGTGTCCTCCTTGTATTAGAACAGCTCCTATACCTACCCCAGATGCATCACATTCTAGTTCAAAGGCTTTGGAAAAATCAGGCAAAACTAGAATAGGTGCATGTGTTAACTTGTGCTTCAAAGTCTCAAAAGACAACTCTTGCTTATCACCCCAAAGAAAAGGTTTGTCTTTCTTGACTAGCTCATTTAAAGGAGCGGCTATGGTGGAGAAGTCTTTCACAAATCTTCTATAAAAACTTGCTAATCCATGAAAACTTCTCACCTCTCCTACATTTTTGGGAGTTGGCCATTCTTGTATAGCCTTGATCTTCTCTAGATCAACATGTACACCTTCTTTTCCAACTTTGAATCCAAGGAAAATCACACTTTCTTGACAAAAAGTACATTTGTCAAAGTTGGCAAAGAGATGTCTAAGAAGAAGCAAGACTTTTCTGACATGGTTAAGATGTTCTTGAAGGCTTTGACTATAGATTAGGATATCATCAAAGTAGACCACTACAAACCTCCCTATGCATTCTCTAAGAACATGGTTCATTAACCTGATGAATGTACTTGGAGCATTGGTCAAGCCAAAGGGCATGACTAACCATTCATACAAACCAAACTTGGTCTTAAAAGCAGTTTTCCATTCATCTCCCTCTTGAATTCTTATTTGATGATATCCGCTTTTGAGATCAATTTTGGTAAAAATGTTTGCTCCATGTAATTCATCCAACATGTCATCTAATCTAGGAATGGGGTGCCTATATTTGACAGTTATATTGTTGATGGCCCTACAATCTGTACACATCCTCCAAGATCCATCCTTCTTAGGAACCAACAACACAGGCACAGCACAAGGACTTAAACTCTTTTGGATCCACCCTTTATTCAACAATTCATTGACTTGTTTCTCTATTTCTTTTGTTTCCATGGGATTGGTCCTATAGGCTGGCCTATTAGGAAGGCTGGCCCCAGGTACTAAATCTATTTGATGTTCTATTCCTCTCAAAGGTGGTAATCCACTTGGTACCTCTTTAGGAAATACATCATCAAATTCTTTTAAAAGTTTTTGCAACCCCTTTGGTAGAGAACCAAGTTCATGATTTATTGAAACAAGTGCCTCTTTGCAATAGAGAAGAAAATGAGGTTGTCCAAGAAAAAGATTTTTAGAAATGTTCAAAGTTTGAGGTTGGACAACTTCCTTATTTGAGGCATGGTTTAGGGTTTTATCCTTTCCTTCTTTCCTACTTTTCTTTTCTCCATCCAACTTCTTTTTAAGAATTATTTGATCCTCTCTTACTTGTGAAGGTGTAAGAGGACACAAGATAATTTTCTTTCCCTTGTGTTGAATGGTGATTTTATTGGTGACTCCATCATGTAAAGCTTGCTTATCATATTGCCAAGGTCTTCCAAGTAATATGTGCCCAGCTTCCATTGGTACTATATCACAAACAATTTGATCTTCATATTTGCCAATGGAAATGGGTACTCTTACTTGTTCTTTAACTACTATTCCATCATCCTCTTTGATCCATTGAAGTTTGTAAGGTTTAGGATGAGGAGTAATGGTTAAGCCAAGCTTCTCTACCATTCTAGAACTACAACAGTTACAACAAGAACCACTATCCACAATCATTGAACATGTCTTTTCCAAAACTTTGCATCTTGTGTGAAATAGGTTCTCTCTTTGTGACTGTTCTAATTCTACATGTTGACTTTCCAGGAGTCTCCTTACCATAAGTAAGTCACCATCACAAGGTAAAACTTCTTCTTCTTCAGAAGTGGATGTTTCAGACTCACTATATGGAGAACCCTCACTTTCACTCTCATGCTCAAGGATGTAAGTTGACCTTCTATTGCGGCACTCAGATGCATGGTGCCCTTTTTCCCCACATCTAAAGCACTTAGTCTCCTTACTCTTATGATCTCTTGAAGGTTCTTTGACTTTTTCTTTTCCTCTCTCTCTCTCTCTAACTTCTTCATATCTTGGCTTGGTTAGACTACTCTCCCTCTTATACTCTTTCTTATGGTTAGAACTATGAGGGTAATCTTTCTTGGTGAAGCTTTTCCTCTTGAGTTGTTGCTCTACCCTCACACAAAGTTGGACTAACTCATTGAGATCATTGTAGGGTATAAGTTCAACCCTATCTCTTATGTCATAGTTGAGTCCACTTTGAAACCTAGCAATTGTTATCCTAGGTTCTTCTCTTATCCCAGCTCTCAACATGAGTAACTCCATTTTTTGCCTATACTCTTCAACACTCATGTTCCTTTGTTGGAGTTTGTGGATCTTATCCATTAACTCCCTATCATAGTAGGTTGGTACATGTCTTCTTCTCAAGGCAGTTCTCAACTCATTCCAATACCTGATGGGGGGTAAGTGTCTTAGCCTATGATCCTTGACCAAGGCTGTCCACCAAATTAAGGCATAGCCTTGAAAACTTAGAGAAGCCATGGTGACTCTCTTTTCATCATTTATTTGGTGGCACTCAAACAATTGCTCAACTTTCATTTCCCATTCTAGGTATTCTTCCACATCATCCTTTCCATGAAAGGAAGGAAGATCAATTTTGGGCTCTCTTGGATGGTGCTCTCTAACTCTATGATGTCTTCTAGGAGGCATTTGGTAGTGCTCACTAGGAGAAGATGATGATTCTTCTCTTCTCTTATGGGAAGATCTCTCTTTCTTTTTGTCTTGTTTAATCAAAAGTTGACTAATCATGTCTTTGAGCTTACTAATCTCTCTATCCCTTTGTTCAAATTTTTGCTCAAATTCCTCCCTTAAAGAACTCTCACTATGGGGTTTCAAACTTCCTTGCGCACTTGATTGACTCATTCTTGTCAAAGGAAAAGGTTTTCACAAAGTTTTCAAAATATTTGACAAGTAATGAGTGAAAAGATTTTCACAAGCTTTCTTTGTTTTTGGTGAAAAAATTCTAAAGAGATTCTAGAGGCAAAAGATGTTTCTAAGTAGCTCCCAGGAAGAAGAGGTGAGTCACAAATGGACAAGCTTAGAAACCAAGTTCTTCCATAGCCAGAGTTTCCTTAGAGTTATCTTTTACCTTAGTTTCTAAGTAGAAATTTTTCAAATTCTTTTCAAATGTTATGAAATGAACCTAAAACCAAAGAAAGGTTGACTAAATGCTATGCAATCCTATATACCACGGAGACTTAAAAAAAAACAAAAAGATTAAGCAAGAAATTAAAGAAAGCAATAAAGATGCAAGAATGTAAATGCTAGACGGCCCTAAGTGAAAGTGCAAGTGACACTTGGAGCCCCTTGACACACTTCCACACTAAGAAAACGAAAATTGGACTATTACAATGTTCAATTGTGAACTTGGAATTGCTTCCAGAGCATTTTTCCAAGTCACTTGGCTCAAAAACAGCAAAGAAAAAAAAATACAATTTCAAACAGCAAATTCCGTGATATTTGGTGTAAATAAACTTGAAATGAGGCCTAGAAGTAATGTGAGCTTTGTCTTCTTGCTGCTGCAAAAAGCTACTCAAAATGAAGGTGTGAGTTGCTCTTCTTCCAGGTTTGAAATTCTGCTGTAACAGAGTTTTTTCAGCTGCTGGACAGTGGTGTTTGGGCTGCTGTTGAGTCTTCCTTCTTGCTCCACTTTCAATGCTCAAACCACTTCCTAGAAGACTACCAAAGTAGGAGTAGGACTCTGGTGCTGGATGCCCCAAACAGCTTGCACACACACTCCAAAACTCATTAGAAATCACACCAAACAGATTAAAAATCTGCACCAAAATTCTGCACACTGCACCAGTATAAGTTGTTGTATTGAACACTTTAGATGCCAAAAATTAGACACAAACAATTGGAACAACACACAAATAAAAGTAGGTACACAAGAGGAACTTATCAAAGGCACTAGAATGGATGAAGAAAGCAAGAAAAACACAAGCACAGTTTAGAAATTATTCCAAATGCAAACTGTTTGATAATTTTCAGAAGTGTTTGATAAAATGCCCCAATGAATTTCAGATTTTGTGTTTTTGATTTTTCAGGGCCTGTAATCTGGATTGGTTGGTTCTAACAGCTTTTTAACACTTGATACTTCTTCTTTTGATCATGTATTTTCATTTTTAAACATTGAACCAACTTTTTCACAATCCAGCAATGAATTTTACACTAAAATTACCAAAACAGTGGCTGGAAAAAAAAAACAAAAACTGCACCAGAAAAATGAACTAAAATGGTGGTTTTGGAACCCAAAATGAGTAGCAGTGTTTCAGCAGCTTGGATGAATGTTCAAACAACTTTTATTCATGATATTAAACATGTTTAAACTCTTAAACAGCTGAATTAATGCTTACTACTCAAATTCACTGGTCCACTTCCAATTTTAACTCAAAATTGATGGTTTAAGTATCCAATCTGCATATAACTTCAATTTTGACCAAATGAACAGTATTAGCAACTTTTAATCATCCATTTAGACTTGTTCAAACTGTCCAAATGCACAGAAACAGCAGGATTCGAAAATCACCCTTGCTATGGCCAAATTATGCAGCAAAAACCATCAATTAACCAACCAATTTTAGTTTTTCATGGATTCAAAAACTGGACAGCAAAGGAAATGACTCTAAGAAGTGTAAAAACACAGATCTAAGCTAGATTTAATATGCTTAGCATGACCAAACTCAGATTAGACCAAATCAAGTATATTAGCATGGTGAAAAGCTAGAAGTTCAAGCTGAAACGGTGAATGGTTAAGGATTTTGAGCAACCACACTATGCATATTGCATTTTAGTGCTTGTTTTGGTTTGCTATACCTTAAGACACATTCAACAACATCACACAATGTTGTACCAAGCTTCAGAATCAAAACAAAACCACTGAAACAGTTTTGGAATTTTAGCACCAAATTTAAATTCTGTATCAGAATTCACAATGGAAAACAAAACAGATTTGCATTTTGATGCTTCAGCTTGTATAACCCAGGCTAGATCAAGTCCTCATTGCCTTATTTGGTATATATACCGCTTGTTTAGCACTTGCAAATCAATTAAAACGAAATAATTCAGCAGAAAAGAAAACTGAACAGAGACAAAAAAATACTGCAACAGTAAATTGCACAAGACTTAAAACAATACAGAATTGAAATGTAAAGCTGGAAATGACCCAAACAAGAAGGTTTCACCGATTAAAATGAAAGGACAATATAAGCACACAAAGGAAACTAAAATTGAATGACTGGAAAAGCAATACAGAATTGAAAACAACAGCAAAACAGAAGCAGAAACAGCACAAACTAGACTGAACACAGAAACAGAAATAGCACAAAGTGGACTGGAATTGAACAGCAGAATGGAAAGGCACTTAGCTATGGTTTGCGTGGACAACCAGAGCTCTGATATCACTTGATGGAAGCTTGCAATGGGTGAGACGCATTGAACCAGAAAGCCAAACAGCAAGCGTTCCAGTGAGCAATGAAGGTAGCGAAATTCTGAAATAGATGCAGAGAATGGTATGGTTTCAGTGAAGAATGGAGTGGGTTAGAACCTCTCAGCTCAGAGGGCCTTCTACTTTGGAAGGAAGCTAGAGGTAAGGAGAAAGAAAGTGAAGAATTGGGTTGACTCAAGAGCAAAGATAAGCTGGAATTTCATTTCTGCAGCAATTAGACTAAGCTCAAAAGTGTCTACAAAAGGAAGAGGTCTCCTATTTATAGGAAGATAAGAGCCTCAAATCTGAAATGAAATTCAATCCAAAAGCAAATGAAAAAGGCGCCAATTTGCTTCAGCTCCAAACATGCCTCATTCCAACTCAGCAGCACACGTGAAAGCTGGGCTAGCTAGGTTATGAGCTTTTTGATAGCTTTGGCAGCAAACTTCTCCCTCCAAGTCTCTCTTTTCATGTGCTCAAATGCTATGTTGGCAGCTGCTCCCTCCAATTTTATTAATCCTACAAAGCAAAGAAAAAATGTGCTTTTAATTATGGGAAGAAGGATTAATGTAAATTACCTTCCATAGAAGCAAAATGGTAGGTGATCCTTCTTCCTCTTGAATCCTCTTTGCCATGACTCTAGTAAGAGGTCCAATGTGTGTCTTAGATGGTCTTCCATCACCTCTCCTTCCTGGGAGCTATTTGGTTCATTTTACCTCTAGAATCCTTCTAGAAATCCTTCACAAAAATCAAAAAAAGTTTTTGATGTCTTGTTATACTTCCTATTCGTCTTCTTGTTCATATAGGTCATCTTGGTCTTCTAGTTTTTATCAATCCATTAGTTTCAAAGAAACTAAAAGAAAACTTGATGAAGCTAGAAGAAGGACTTGTTCCTTTCATGAATTTGATCGGATTGAGGGTGAATTGTATAAACAAGCTAGGGCAAATATTCCATACTTTTATGCGGATGTTAGTGCATTAACATACCTAGCTTGGGAAAAGGACATTAATGACATGCATCCATTTATTGCTAGAAAAAGTAAACATGAAACCTATTTTCATTCTAGCAATAGTGAATATTATGTCCTTAGTCTCTACACATCTAGATTTGAAATGCAAGTAAGAGAGTGGTGGGATGAGAGACAATATCATGTTAGGATAGGTAGAAAATCTCCCATTCATAATTGGTCTGAATTAAAATCTTGCATGAGAAAAGAGTTTGTACCTTCAACTATTAAGAGAAACCTCCAATTCTTGAGAGATTACATTGAAGAAGGAAAAATATTTCTTGAAAGCTTAAATGATAATGGTTTCCTTATTAGAGAACTAGAATTTAAGATTAACCTTAAGGAGCTACAAGCTAAGCAAATAGAATTAAACCTAAAAAGAGATGTTGAGAGACAAGAAAGAGAGAGAGAAGAAGAAGAGAGACGAAAAAGCGAGAGAGAAGAAGAATAGCGAAAGGAAGAAGAGAGACAAGAAAGAGAGAAAGAAGAAGAAAAGAGTAAGGAAAGAGAGACAAGGAAAGAGGAAAAGAAAAGAGAAGAAGAAAAGAAGAAAGCAGAGGAAAGTAAAGAGAAGGAGCTCTTGCTAATGTTGGCAACTCCTACTCTTACCATCACCATGGAACCTAAAAGGGAAGGGTTCTCATTCTTTACTTCTTTTCCATTTATTGTGCACTCCTCCATTATTCATTTTTCTTTTAAATCAATTGCCATCCCATATTTTGTGCAATCCTTTTCAAAATATGGCAATTCAAACCTTGAGTTAATGTTACCTTTGTGTAAACAAGTAACTCAAGATAAAAATCCAATAACTTGGGACTATGGAATTTTCCATTTTTCCAAGCCTAAATTTCTGAAAATCTTTTTCAAAAATACAAGACTTTTCTTTTGTCTTCTTATCTTTGTTTACATCTTCTTCATCATACTCATTTTTGCAATCTTTTGCAGATATATTTTTGATCCTGGAGGAACATAAAAACCAAAGTTGTGCTTCTTTCTTTCTTCCCGATTTGAGGACAAATCGTTTTTAAAGAGGGAGGGAATGATGGCAACCCCTTTAGGGACTTCCCATCCAAAGAAGTATCAACTTTACTCTAAGACCAAGAAAGGGAAGTTGAATAAAGGACTTAATCTTTTCTTTCTAAGTCTTAGAATGTTCTCTTTAACTAAATACATTTACCTTGTTTTGTAGGTCACTAATAAGAGTGAAAAACCATAGCCAATCAACCAAAGAAGTTTGGTGAGCTAAGGGAAGCAAAGGAGGTAAAGAAAGGAAGAAAGGAAGTGTTTTTTGGATTGGAAAAGCAAAGTTGATATACAGCATACGGCCAACCAAGCAAACCAGTGTTTCCACTTTCTTTTAAAGCATGTTTTCAATGTTTACCGTATGGAACATGTGGCCAGCTGTATAGCTTCTCCTGCACACTTCTTATAGAGCTTCATGTACATTGCTAATATGTCCAGTAGCTTGCTAGGCACGTTTCTCTTCATCTATAAAAGAGAAGCAAAATCACTTGTAAAGGTAACTTGAATTGTATAAAGAAAACTCTGCTGAATTATCCAGCCAGTTCTTACTTTCAAGTTCATTGACTTGTGCCTTCTTAGCACACTTATCTCTAGCTTCCTTCCCCCTTGGAAGGCCGTCTAAGCTAGAACCTCTGCCTACACACTCCAAAATTGCACCAGACAATTCATCAAACACCTTCCATGCGCCTCCAACTGCATCTGCGTTTTCCAATTCCGCTGCCACCTCTGGTCCGAGAAGCTGCTCATTCTTGAAGAGTGAAGCTGCTTCCATCACCAATGCTTGCATTTGGATCATAATTATGAGGATATGGAGGTTGTAAGGGTTTCATGGGATGAACACTGGCCAAGCCCTTCTTTAAGAGATGAGGTAACAATTCTATATACGTGATAGGAATAGGAGTGAAATTTTTCTCGGGGTCCCTCCTAGGATTAGCATTTTGACTAACGTTCCGATCAGGACCCAAGCCGACTCCCACTCTCCAAGCATTATTCGAAGCCTGTGGTGGTTGATAATATCCTGGCTGCTGAGATTTAATTTAGGGATTAGGTGTTGTGTTGTTCACATAGAGAGGGTAGCTTGGGCATGGTGGATAGCTATGAGTGGGAGTATGTCCTCCCCACATAGACACTATTGATGTCGCATGCAGTCCTCCTTCCTTCTTTTTCCCCGGATTAAAAACAGATTTCTTTGGAGTGGTGGCTCGAGATGTAATTTTCCCACTTTTCAGTCCGATCTCCATCCTTTCGCCTATGATGATGATATCAGCGAAATTGGAAGACACATTGACAATCATATGCTCATAAAAGGGTGGTTATAGCATGCTCACAAACATTGCAACCATTTCTTTGTCATATAGAGGTGGCCCAACCTACGCTACCAGCTCTCTCCATCGTTGCGTGTATTCTTTAAAAGACTCTACCTCTTTCTTCGCCATGTGGTGTAATTGTAACCTGTCTGGCCCAACATGCATGTTGTATTTGTATTGCCTTACAAAGGCATCTGCCAGATCTGCCCAAGAACGGATATGAGAGGAATTCAAATGTGTATACCAACTCAATGCCGCTTCAGCCAAACTATCTTGAAAGAGATGGATAAGTAATTTATCATCATGAGAGTAAGTAGCCATTTTTTGACAATAAATGGTCAAATGGTTCTTAGGGCACGTGTTTTCCGGCACCTTAAACTTGTGTGGAATCGTCACTCCTAGAGCCAAACTCAACCTCGCAATGTCACCAAACCCGTAACTTTCAAACCCTTTCTATGGCTCTCAGCCTGTCCTCTAGAATTTCAAGTTTATCCTTCGCTCCTTCTACATTCATGTACAAAGCAACATCTTGTGCGACAATTGTGTGGGGAAGCTTGGACGTTTCATTCGGTTTTGTGTCGGTCGTGTGCATAGGCCCCTGGGTACTAATGGGGAGTACGCTGCTGGTTATGGGAAAAGCCAAAGAAGTGTGCTCTGCCTCTGAATGATCTCCAATAGGCGGCATGTAACCTTGTGGTAAACCATACATTGGAAATGTGAATTGTGTGCCCACAGCGTTATGTACTAGAGGGTGAGCATCATCATCGGCCTTTACAGACGAAGTCTCTCCTGCAGTCTTTATGGCTTTCAAAGCCTCCAAGATTTGACCGACGTGATCCTTTACTTGGCTAATATTGGCCTTTACAACTTCACGTTCCTCTTCCCAAACTTCCATAGCCTCAGAGTTCGCTCGAGTCCTATAAGGATGTCGTGGAAGTCCCGCCATTGTTTTTTTTATTTAACTTTATAGTGTGTTTATTAATTTGAATTAGATGAAAATAAATTATGCGAAAATGCAAAAATGATGCATGCTACAAATAGGTGGAAATCACAGGTCCTTGATATCGTTACGAGAGAAATTAACACAGCCTAATACCATTGCAAACAAACCAAATTTTACATTTAAAGAAACCGAATAAATGTCAAAAGTTACTAAAATGAAAATATCAACTCCTAGCTTGGGCGATGAAAGTCTTCATCTCACCCACTAGCCATTTATAATAACTAATAAAACGAGTGACTTATTCAAGTGGGTTGTAAAAATGTGTCATCACTTCAGCATCGGATACCATCTTGGGAACATCTTTGATAGCTTCATTAGCAAGAGCAGCTAGTTGGGAGAAATTCCTCTTCCAATGCCTCACGACCTGTTCTCGATCCTTAATGTGGTTCTCCATCTGTTTCATCATAGCTTGATTTCTTTCTTCTATTTTCATCCATTCCGCTTGTTTGGCAATGTAGCTCTCCATTTGCTTCACCAAAGCCTGTTGCTTTTCTTCTGCCTTTTCACGTTCTTAGTCTAGCTCTACCTCGAATGAGACTGCCACTCTTTCATTTGTTGCTTTATTTCCTTGACTTGAATCTGAGCTTTCCTCAGTCTTTTTAGGGCCTCTTGTCTATCTCTCCTGGTCTCTTCATAAAGATATTTCCAATGTTCTTCGGCCTCCAATGTCGTATTCCTTTCTTTCACCCTCATGTCTAGCTCCGCGTTAGCGGCTGCGGGTTCCTACTTTATTTGGAGAGTGTAACCTTTTTCGATGCTTTGTTTCATGAGAATCTCTTCATATGCCCGTGTTGTTTCTTCCTTTTCCGATGTTAAATGTACAAAATCATTGCGAGAATTTCGTAGCTCCTTTATCAACTTAATACTCTGATCTCTCATTTCTTCTATTTCTTCCTTCAATTATTTTACTTTATCAGACTCTGGATCTTGAAACTGCCCTTCATTTGAGAAGTGACCTGTGATTAACTTGAATGGTAATTTAATGTCCTTTACCCTTTGTGTAATCCAATTGTGATAACTGACTTCTTGATTTATCACTCCTGCTCTTTCATCTGCTTCAAATCGCATGACCTTTCGCCATGCTCTTTTGATCTCTTTTAGCTTCTCAACAAAACATCCATCTTCATAATAAATGAATAATGGAGTGAGATAATCGAGTGATGGTGCTCCTCTCATGGGATGCCTAAACTGTCTTTGAACCAAAATAGGATTGTAATTGATATAGTATCGAGCTCCAATGAGTGGAATGTTGGGGAAATTGCCACAATAATGAATAAAATACTTGCCCCTAAGCCAAGAAGGACGCCATTTTATCTTCCCTCCATTTAGACCTACGACGAAATGAGTCTATTCATCTGCTTTTATGCTTTTATCAATTGTCCCCTTGAACATACGAGAAGCCAACGATAGATATAATGCCTGTAAACAACATATAATCTTTTGCCCCTTCCTTTCATGGTAGAATCTCAATGTCCCATAAACATCAGCGAGGATTGTAGTGACAGGATTCTCCAATCTCGTCTTATTTGCCACAAAAATATCCATTGCACCATAATCCACAAAATCCTCAACCTTAGGAAACAACATGACACCGTATAAGGTAAAGACCAACACGTCCATGTAAGTATTGCTCCAAATACCCTTGGGTGAGTCCTTGCACATGATTTCTTGTTACCAACCTGTCTTTCAACTCTCTAGGGTGTAATTTCATGATAGTAGAGATGGTAGTAATAGAGGTCTGATGCTCTAAGTGTTGGTATGGAGTTGTACCTTCTAGCGGTAAGCCCAAGATATGCTCAAACTCTTCTATAGTCGGTGCCAACTAGAAGTCTTGAAACCTAAAGCATCTAAGTGGCGAATCATAATATTGGGACAAGGTTGTGATAACAGGTAATTGTACCTTCACTTTCATCAAACTGAGCAAATTTCCATACCTCTTCCTAAACGCTTCCCTCTTCATGGTCTTCATTTGCTTTCCTAATCTTATCAACCCCGTCAAATTCATACTAGAGACTCTAATGTGTGTTCTTCTTCTTAATATGATAGAATTAGTTTGTTGCATAGTTTCGGATTCCATGTTAAGTCCCAACCTTTATGATATCAAACAACTCTGTGATTTCCGCTAGTACTAGTAAAAGAAATGTTGCTAATGTATATGATGCGTGAAAATGTATATGCCAAATAATAAAGCCATTTTTTATACCTTTAAGATAAGTCCAATGTTTTAAAGTCTAAACATTATACATGCAATCTCAAGGATGGATTCCTAAACCTAAATCAAGGCCACCAGATCTATGTTTCTTTTCACAGCATTTTCCAACACAGTTGAAACGCAACTA